>NC_060281.1:81075217-81204513 GCF_021613505.1 Equus quagga
GCAGCCGCCACCGCCACCGCCACCGCCACAGCCGGGGCCCCGGCCGGCTCCGGGGCGCCTCCCTCTCCGCGCGGCCGGGGGCGCGCACTCCCGGCTCCCCCGCGGCCCCGGCAGGTGGAGGCGCCCGGCCCGCAGCCCCCTCCCGCCGCCAGCCGCGCGGGCGCAGCTCTCTTAAAGGGACAGGTGGCCGCGCTCCGCGTCTACCTGGGGCCCCGGCTCGGCCTCCTGGCTCGTCCCCGCTTTGGCGGACAAAGGGGCTTGCAACAGCTCTCTGCGCCCTCCCACCTCCTTTCCCTCGGGCAGTGACGGATGGCAAGTCTTAATACACCCAGCATCCTTTTGCAACTTAATTCTTCCAGCCCAAATCACCCTCGCACGGCTCCTCCACGCATGCTCGCGGGCATGCAGGGGCTGTCACTGTGGGCAAAGTTGGCAGAGGGGTGTCCCTAGCCCTGCGCCCCACCGCACCCAGAGCCCCGGGGCGTGCAGGGCTCGCGGCGGCTGGCAAACGCCCGTGCGATCCCCTTGACCCTGCCCTGCAGCTGACCCTTGGGGAAAAGCCCCCCGCACGGCTACTGCGCATGCTCTGAGCTGGACAGCTCCAGAGAGGGAAATTTAAAAACGGTTCGAGCTGCGACGGCGGCCAAACTGCGGACCGCGAGGGGCGAGCGCGAGGGAGCCCCCCTCCGACACCCCCGCGCGCCCCGGCAGCGCCTGCGGCGGCGGCCCGGCGAGGATCGGCTCCAGGTACCGCCTTGCAGCGCCGGCTTCGCTCCCTCCGCCCGGGCGGCGCCCTGCGTCGCCTTTCCAGGGCGCAGACCCGGGGCAGGGGCTGGGGGAGCTGCCTCTCCCTGCTTCCCTTGTCTCCTTCCCAGGAATCCTTGAATGACTTTTGGGGGCGGACTTGAGAGTCTTGGGTGGGTTTCTGTGTTCATTGCAGGCTTGGAGTTTGAGAAACTTAGGGAATTTTTTTTAGGGCTGTTTGTGTGTGGCGGGGGTGGGGTTGGGATTGGACTGGTTTTCCGGCAAGAGCATGTGGCATTTCTGAGGGCATTTCCAGAGCCCGGCCCTGCGGGGACTAGCCCCTTTGCAAGTGGGAATTTGGCTTCCCCAGAGAAACATCCATGACACATCAAGCTATCCTTTTTGGTTTATTTTTTATTTTCAAAGTGATCCTAACTGAGCTGCGGTTGAAAACATAAGGCTTGGAAGGGAATCAGGTTTCTCTGGCTCCTAGTTTGTGAGTCCACATTTTCCAAGACTTGACATTTGGATTCTAGAGTCTTCCTCTGTCCTTCCCTCATTAATTCGAAAGAACCTGGAATTTCATTCCATTTTCTTCATTGGCTTCTAAAACCCTGTAGAATTGCCCTGGGAAAGTGACGTGTGACGCTCAAGAATCCTCTAGTACTTTTTTCCCTCTTTTTTTTTTTTTTTTTTTTTAGAAAAAGTGTTCTGTTAGTTGTTTGAGCTCCATCCTTCTGAACTGTGGGAAAACTGTGGGTTTCTGCCCTGTCCATCGTTGCTGATGGGAGCTTTGTTTTCTGCTTGTCTTTTCCCCAAGGAGATGATAGAAAGTGACATCTCATCCATGATGTCAGGAATTATTCGAAACTCAGGGCAACATCGCCACCCCCCACCACAGGAATACAGGTGAGGGTTTCAGCCATAACAAACGGCGGATTTTTTCATTGCTTAAGGTGTTTATGTGCTGTTTATGGTTTCTGAAGCTGCCCAAGCGCTATCGTTAAATTAAATTCTGTGATTTTGCAGGAGAGCCAGAAGGTCATGATTTCAAAGTTGGTATCTCTTAGGCTGTGGGGGACCTGTGGCCTGGGCAGTGGGACCACTAAATGCCTGCCATCTTTTGTACCCTCCAAGAGAGGTGCCTTCCTGGGTGAGAGACTGGGCATCCTGGTGAACGTTAAGAGGACAACAGCAGCTATTGCTTCCCCTCCGTTGGCCCCAGTGGGGCTCCAGGAAGTGCTCCCCAACTCCACAAAGCTTTCTGGGGCAGAACTGGCTTCCATTCTCCTTGGATGTTGGAAAAGTTATGAGTTAGAACTCCTGAGTTGTTAGGCTGGCTGCGTGACTTTCAGCAAGTCCCTTGCCCTCTCTGGGCCTCACTTTCTCCTTAGTTAAATGATGCTCTTGAATTAGATCGTCTTAAGGTCCCTTCTAGGTCTCATGTGTTTGAAAATGAATTAGGTGGAGACTCAGGCGAAAATAAATTATTTTTTGAGACCAAATGAAGCGAGATACAAGTTGGGTGGGGGTGGGGAGCGCCCTTCACCTTTTTGTCTTCAAAATTCAGAACTAGCAAGGCCCCTAGGGAGTCAACTAGTCCAGCCTCCTTATTTTACAGATGGGGAAACTGAGGCCAAGAAAGGCGAAGGGGCTTGTCTAAGGTCACACAACAAACAGGAGCGAGGAGGAGAAGGAGGAAGGGCCCGGAGTCCCCTCGCAGCCTCTCTCCCTTGAGTCTGGGGGGGCGGCCTGACCTGGTTCCCAGGGCCCACCCCCAAGGCAAGCAGGGTGCACAGCTCCCTCAACTCGTGGGATTACGGAGTGGGGACGGGACAGGGCCTGGCCTGGGAAGAGCAGGCTGTCACCTCGGATCAGCCATGTTTACCCAGGGGCTGTCTGGCCCCCCGGGGCCACTGCCACTCACCAGCAGTGCCTTCTGGGGCGGACCGCAGCCCCCAATTAGAGGGAGGCTTCCTTCTGAGAGCCAAAGGAGGCCACAAATTCAAACAGATACTTGCTGAGAGCCTGCGGTGTGTGGAGCGGGGACACCAAATGTGAGCCAGGCACGCAGCCATTTATAAGCGCCTACTGTACGCCAGCCCCCTCTCCCTGTCACTCACCTCAGCCTGGGAGGCTGCCCTGATGAGCCTGGTTGTACAGGCGGGAAACTGAGGCTCAGAGAGCTTTTCTCAAGGTCACACAACCAGAGACACCCCCCCCCCCCACCCCAGGCTTCCTTCCGGGGCTGAAACGGTTTATGTCACGGCAGGTGGAGTGGGGGCGGCCCAAGGGTGAGGAATTTAGCCTCTGCTGTCAGTTATAATCCCAGCTGCCCTGGCCCTGTGGAGCTCCCTGAGCCTCAGTTTACTCATCTAAAAAATGGGGCTAGAAATAGTGCTCACTGCACGGAATTGTTATAAAGATGAAATAATGATTTCTGATTCTGCCACTTGCCAATTGCATGGTCCTGGGCAATTTCACCTCTGAACTTCTCCGCACAGTGGGGCAAATAAAAGCTGCCTCGAAAGAGTTAAATGCAATAGCTATGAAAATATCTGTGTATCCAGGGTGGCTCTCCTTCTGCCCTCCCAGCTGGAAGCCTGTGAGAAAGCTGGGCCGGCTGGAAGAGCTCAGAACCAAAGATTCTTATGGTCATAAAAGCGCCAGAGGCTGGGGCGTCACGCCATTAGGGCAGCTGCTCTGGGGTCCACGCATGAAGGTGCAAAATCCAGCTTTGGACAGGTCATGTGACTTGCGTCGGTATCCTCATCTTTAAAATGGGCACACAGGGACACCTCCCCGTGGGGTTGCCGGGAGGACTAAGCCAACAAAGCTCGCAGAGCAGGAGACACAGAACCACGAGTTGCTGTTGTCCTGACCTAGTTACGTGAAAAAGCCCAGCTGTCTGCAAGAGCGGGCCTTCCACGATGGAGGGCCCTTGGGGAAGGACGTAGAGGATCGTGGTGGCGGGAATCCCTGAATCCAGGTGCCCAAGGACCGCCCAGCAGGGGCTCCCACCAGCCCCAAGCCCTGGCACAGACTTTTCCTATTCGCATGGATTCAGGGCTGTTTTCTTGTGTTAAACAGCTAGCATATCCAGAAGGCAGAAGAACAAAATAATAGTAATAATAATAATAATAACAATAGCAGCTGGTGGTTTCTTAGCCCTTTACTACCTGCCTGTCTTGTGCCGTAACCATTCCACGACAGCAGCACTTTTGTGCTCATTTGCCAGTTGGGGAAACTGAGCCTCCACCAGATTAAATGGCTTAACAAGATGACACAGCTGGTTATGGGTAAAGTGGGGACTTGAACCTGAGGCCGTCGCACCCAGATGGTATGGTGGCCACCCCCTACCCCCATCCTACTGGTAAAGAGCACAGGTGCAGGAACAGAAGACGTTGCTCCACCACCTTACAGCTGTGTGACCCTGGACAATTCCTCACCCCTCTCTGTGCCTCAGTTTCTTCCTCTGTGAAATGGAGCAAGGAGAGGACCCAATTTTTGGGTTGTTGGCGGGATTCTGCGCCTCCATCTAGAAAAGGTGCTCGGCCAGGCCTGGGACGGAGCGCCTTCTCATGGAGGGGGAGGGGGCTCTTAGGATAATGCAATGACTCGCCCGTCCCTTCCAACCGCTCCCATTTTTCTCCCTGCGTAACAGCCCAGGAGAAGGTTATAGGCTTCTGATGTGCCCTCCCACGTCTCCAGAGAACCACTCCAAGGACCACGCGGGCGGCTGGGCCAGCCTGGTTCCAGCCCCCTGAAGCCCTCCACGCAACCGCCAGCCCCTCTATCCCCAGGGGCCATTTGACCGTTAACTTTCAATGGCCCTGTGCGTGGAGGAGGGGGGGGGGACAGCAGCTGGAGGCGGCTGCCCTGTCCCCGGGGAGCTGTCAGGAGTCAGTGGCCAGGCCTAGACAGCAAATTGGCAGCAGCCTCCCTGCCGAATGATGCTGGGGCCAGGGGCCGGTGTCGGGGGGTGGGGACCAGCCCTGACCTCCCAGGCAGGCAACAGCCGACAATTTGTGCTTGACGTGGGTTCGCCTGTTTCCCCTTGGCTCAAAGGCTGGGGTGAAGTCCACTCTTACAGATGCTGAGAAATACTTATTAAGTACCTACGGTGTGCCAGGCACCTGCTAAGCTCCTTAGCAAGTGCACCATCCCGTTTTATCTTGCTAGTAACAACTGTGAGGGAGGTGCGGGCAGGAGCCCACTTTGCAGACCAGGATACTGCGGCCCAGGGACACGACTTGCCCAAAGGCACACATTCGGGAAGGGGCCGAACTGCAGATTTTAACCACCTGCCCCAACTTTTGGACCTTATTCTAGAGGTCAGGTCCAACAACCTCCTTTTATGGACTGGGAAACTGAGGCCCAGAGAGGCAAGAGAAGGTAGGCTGCTGGTTCGTTGGAGCCTCGCCTGCTGCCAGGGCCACGTGGCTCAGCGGTTCTCCTGACAGATCCTTGTGCCAGACCCTCTGCAGTCCCTCCTCTGAGAAATGAGGTGACCTTGGGCAAAGCCCTTCCTCTCTCTGGACAGTGGTTTCTCATCTGTGAACCACAGCGCCCAGCACACGGTAGATGCTTAATAAATATTCATTGGGTGGATGGATGGTCGGATAAATATCACGTGAATAATAATACATCCATGGAAATACAGGAAGGCTTCATGCTCAAGGGATGACAAAATCCTGCTGTGTGGACCAGGACAGGCAGACGGTGCCTGCCTTTCCTCTTAAGCCCCGCGCTGAGCTGCGTGTGGCGATGGTTCAGTCTCTTATCAGTGTGGCTCCGCCCATCAGAGGGAAACTCCTTGCGCAGGGGAGGGGCTCCATCTGTCAGGGGCGGTGACCCTCCCAACATCCTTCCACCCCTTCACCCTCGGGCTGGCCTGAACAGCTCCTCAGGTGACCTTGCCGGCAAGGAAGAGAGGTGGCCTTCCTAGGGGCCAGCCCTCCTTTGGGGTCTTGTGGTTCCACCCCCTAGAAACCCAGAAATATGTGCACACACACCCCCAAGAACCAAGCCGAGTTCTAGAAAGGAAAGAGTCTCTTTTTCAAATTAATTCCTAATTAAGTCATTTCACATTGCGCTTACTCTTGGCCCAGCTGGGAATTTCTGAGCTTGCTACAAGACATTTGATTCTTTTTTTTCCTGTAAACGGTTACAAGAGATGTTACAAAATGTTAGCTAAATAAACACCTCCACGGAATGCTTAATCCCTTCTGTGTCGAAGTTGGACTGGGAACAAGAACAGTTGGTGCTGATGTAACAGTTCTTACTAACCACATCTCAGCAAGGCAGGGGAAACCGCTGTGTAATCAGAGTGGAAGTGACATCCCAGGTGGGGCCAGGCGTGCCTCTGTACTGCTGGGATGGTGATCTGCTGCCCCAGAGACAATATTTTTTGGGCAGACCCCTCCCAGTGGCCGTGCAAAGCAAGAGGAGAGAACGCCAGGGCTGGCCCAGTGGCACAGCGGTTAAGTTCACAGGCTCTGCTTCAGCGGCCCAGGGTTCATGGGTTCAGATCCCAGGTGTGGACCTACACACCGCTCATCAAGCCATGCTGTGGCAGTGTCCCACGTGCGAAATAGAGGAGGGTTGGCACAGGTGTTAGCTCAGGCCTAATCTTCCTCACAAAAAAAAAAAAAGAGGAGCGAATGCAGTGGGAAAGTAGGAAGAAATGTGCTTTGAGCACCTGCTGTGTGCTGGGCCCTGTCCTACAGGTTATCTGACCTTATCCTCACAGCCACCCTTGATGGTGGTAATTATTAGTATTATTCCATTTTACAGATGGGGAAACCGAGGCACAGAGAGGTGAAATGACTTGCCCAAGGTCACACAGCTACAAAAGGGTTGAAATGGGATTTGAACCCCAAACGGATGTTCCTTCCAGTGGACAATTGCTGCATCAACACTAAGGAACCCCAAGATAGGAAATAAAGGGTTAAATATGGGCTCTGGATTCCAGCTCTGCAGGCAAAGGTCCCCAGAGAAACCACAGTCCACCCACCAATATGCACGGCCCTGTGCACGCTCCTGCCGAGCCCCTTAGCACTGTCACATTTCACCTTTCCAGCAACAAAGGACAGTGACCGTGGGGTCCAGCTCTCCTCAGGTGGACAAATATTTGTCAAATGAAAGGATGAAAGCCTGAGCTGGTCCCTGTGGGTCTGTCCTCAGGTGTAGGACAAAGTCACTCCTGTCCTCCAGGAGCTCAGCGTCTAGAAGGCGGGGTGTACAAGGAGAGACGCCCGTGTGAAATTGACGAGTGATCTGGGGAGTCTCTGCTATGTGTAGAGGCTAACGGCATCATCATTCCAGGGGCAGGAAGACTGAGAGATGCTGGACTGGTCTGGGAGGGCTTCCTGGGGGAGGTGGTGTCTAAGCTGGGCAGGAAATGGGTAGAGCCTGGGGAATGCAAAATGTGTTGGAGCTGGGCTGGGCTGGGGGATCCTTTCCCCCTCCCCGACTCCAGCAGGTGTGTAATAAATGCCCGCAGGGTGCCAGGCCCTGTGCTGGGTGCTGAACAGAGCAGACGGCCTCCCAGTCCTTGATTTCCTAGAGTGGAAAGAATGGAAACACATGGAAATGAACACCTCATTGCAAAATGCGAGCTGTTTTGCAGACGAACACACGAAGGACCACAAGGGTCGGGTGGCCAGGAAGGGCCTCTCAGAGGAGGCAACATTTAAGCTGAGATCAGAAGCATGAGAAAGAGCCATCTGTGAATGAGCGCATGGAACAGCATTCCTGGCAAAGGGAGCAGCATGTGCAAAGAGAACTTAGAATGTTTGAGGAACTAAAAAATCGACAGGTGTGCTAGAGTAGAGGAGATGGGAGAGAAGGGGGCAGGAGGGGAGTGGGGAAGATGGCCAAGGGCCAGACCATGGCAAGGAGCTGGACTCTTCCTCCCCTGATGGGTTTTAAGGACAGTGACCGGCACTGATGTTCCTTTTAAAAGGTCACTGAGCGCTGGGTGTGAAATCCATCCATTCCACAAATACTGCACTGTGGTTTATGTACCCTGAACCAAGGGGCGGCCCCTATCATCACCTCTATTCTGACACGAGGACACTGAGGCTTGAAGGCTTTGAGTCATGTGCATGAGGACCCCATTAGCAGTAGAGCTGGGACTGGAATCCAGGCCCCCTGCTCATCTGCCATCCCTCCAGCAACTCAACTGAGGAATTAAGGGCATCGTTAATCAGTGTTTGTCGGGTTGGCCCCCTGCTCATGTAGGATGGCAGCCATGGCCTCCAGTGGTGTTTTGCTTTGCCCAGGGCCACCCAGGGCCACCCAGGGTCCCCTGACTGTGGCCTTGTCACCATGGAGGCGCATCCTTCTAAAACCGATATGATACTTGTTTGCCCTTCCTGCCCGCAGTTTGATTTGTTTCAGCCCAACTGGCAGAGCGTCCGAGTGAAGAGGCTGCGTGCGGGGTGGATGGTTGAAATCCCAGCTCCTTTGCTGTTGTGTTGTGAGGCTGAGGGGCAGCACTTCCCCTCTCTGGGCCTCAGCCATCCCATCCGTGATAGGGCTATGATAAGTAGCCACGCACAGGCTGTGGGCAGGCGAGGGAGGGGCAGACCTAAGAGGGCTGCAGGAAAGCAGGCACGCCACAGGGCAGATGCCCCTCCTTTTGCGTCCCTAGGTCAACTGGAATGTTATCTCCTGGACAGAGGGAGTTTTGTCTGCTTGGCAGACCAGGGCCTGGCAAGCAGGAGTTCAGGAAACGTTTGTGGAGTGAAGCAGGTGCTTACTGAGTGTCTGACACACTGCTCCCCACGGAGCCCGTCCCACGCCGCATCCACGCTAGTCAGAGGATGTTTACGATAATGTGAACCGCTGCCAGGCGTCGCACCTCCACGGGCTGAGTGGCCCACCTGCATCGTCCCGTTCAATCCTTGAGACACCTTGCAACAGGGGTACAGGTGTTAGCACCCCCACTTTACAGATGAGCTAACTGAGGCTCAGAGGCAGATGGGGCTGGGTGGGATTCAAAGCCAGCCTGGTGGACCCGAGAGCCTGCCCTTGTGACCACTGTGCTGAACTGCCAGAGAGAGAGCAATGGGGGGCGCCCCAGGGCCCGGGGTCCTCAGCTGAGATGGGCTCAGAATGTGGCATTGTGGGGGACCTGGGCTTCTGATGGCCCAGAGCCTTCAGAGCAAAACTCACAAGGACACGGGTAACACAGGTAAAGTGATAAGCACATAGTAGGCCCCCGGCCATGGGGGCCAGATGGTTACACTGCTGGTGGAGGATTACTCTCCTGTTGATTTTCCCAGGGTGCTACATTGCTCCTAGCCAGGCTCTGCTCCCTCCCGGACACTCCATGCTCTGACCCCTCCAGATCGGGGCCATGCCTTCAGCATCCCCTACTTCCTGGCAGAGGTGGGCTGCCTCCCTCTGCGGTCCCCCACCCCGGGCGGCCCTGCAGGCTGTATGTCCCCGTGGCAGCCCCAGAAAGATGGGAGGGGCTCACCCTCCTCGCGTTCCAGTTGGGGAAGTCCAGGCCAGGGGAGGCTCAGGTGGGAGGCTGCTGAGGGAGTTCCCCTGGCTCGGCCTCAGCTTTCCTATCCGTGAAAGGGGGAGATGATGGCCCCAAGGGGTGTGTGTGTTTCACAAGGAAAAGATGGATGTGGCCGAGCTTTGAAAAGCAAGAAGTGCCCCCTGTGTGGGGTGGGAGCTGTTGGTGAACCACAGAAATCAGAAGGGGACTCGGGAGCCCCAGATAGAAAGAAAATTTTTATTTTCTTCTTGTCCAAAAAGCTCTCCAGTCACTAATGAGGACGCCCTGTTGGTGGTAAACCCCCCACTTGGTTTGAGAAGGGCGCACTGTCAGGGGTCACCCTCAGGACCCCTGAACTAATAGCGTAACTGCTCTTTCAGCAGAAGACCAGATGCTTCATCGGAGCTGATGCTTAAACGAGCTGCTGTCATATTCGATCAGCAGCACCTCAGCGGAGGTGCTATCAGGATTCCCATTTTACACGTGGGGAAACGGAGGCCCAGGGCAGGTGACAGTCGCGCCCCCAGGAAGAGCCCAGTTCCGCCCGCCTTGGGGGTCGTGCCTGCTCCTGACCGCTGTGCTCCTCCACCTTCCTAGAGCCCGAGAGCCGGGGGTCTGAGGGGACCTCTACTCTGCCACGACTGCTTTATACACGGGAAACTGAGGCCTGGGGAGGGAGAGGGCTTCCCAGGAGGACAGAACTGTGGGGATGCGCCCCGGGGTCTGCCTGCAGGCTGCTCCAATGACTGACGGGGCACCCATCCAAAGGGACGCTGGAGGGAGCTTGGGCTCATCTTTCCCCCAGCAGCAGCCTGACAGGTCATCCCTCGGCTCCTGCTTGAATGCTCCCGGGCCGGAGAGCTCACTACTTTGTGAGTTGCCCATTTTTACAGAGCCCTTCCCTGTAACTTCCTTGCTGGTGGGGGCATCTTTTCTAAGGAAACACACTAAAACTCCAGATTCCATGAAATCAGCTCCTGAAACCCAAACCCCAATCAAATTTCCAGTTGTTTAAAGGCAGTGAAAAAACACCACAGATTTTTCCATCAACATTGAAAAGAATGTTCCAGACTCTGTGCCTAGTAGAACTTTCTACAATGATGGAAATGCGCCGCATCTACACTATCCAGTCCAGCAGCCACCGGCTGTGTGCAGCCACTAAGCACTTGAAATGTGGCTGGTATGACGCAGAAACTGAATCTGGAATTTTATTCAATTTTAATGATTTTACATTGAAATAGTTGCATGCAGCTAGTGCTACCTATTATATAGCACAGAGCTGGGACCTCTAGAATTCAGCGCATGTCTTCACCCATTCCTCAAAGGGCAGGGAGACAGCACGGTAGGGCTGTAGCCAACGCAGTGTCTGGCTGGGGGATCCTGTGGTCCTCAGTGTCCCCATCTGGCAACTGGGCAGGTGGCAATGATAACACCATCTGCCTGCTCGGGCTCATGTGAGGATGACATGAGGTCGGTCTTGTAACCACTTTAGCTCAAGGCCGGGCACATATCAAGGGGCTCACCCATCCCAAGCTGTGTCCACAAATTAAATAAAGTTAAGCAGGGCCTTCCACCCTGCCTGGCCCTGGGGGTTGGAGTGGGGTATCTGGAAAGCTGGTCTGTGGCTCATTTGTCTAATCCGTGAGGACTATGGCGCTCCCGTCGTGTGCCGGCCTGTGCTGGGCTCTGGGGCATGGCTCCTCCCTCAGGGGGTGCGAGGTCCCTGCTTCAGCATCACGTTCTCCTGGGGCCACCTGCACGCAGCAGTCAACTCAGCCCCGTCCCGGCCTCTGCCCTGCCAGATCTGGGGCCCCCAAGACCTGGGGGCACAACCCCTGCCCTCCTGGGGATACCAGCCGGGCTCAGGAGAAGGCGGAGGCTTGTGGCCAGCTAGGGGGCTCCCTGGGGCTCAAGAAAGGGGGGACGCTGAGAGGGGCAGAGAGGGAGAAGGAAAGGTGTCCTTTGTCAGGGAACTGAAGGTGCAGAGACACGGAGGAAGGCACCATGGAGGTGGAGGCGCAGGGTCAACATTTGGCCTCATCCGGGGCCTGCAGTGGGCCCTGGGCCTCCCGGCCCATGACACCCTGCACCGGGTTGGAGCGTGGGGTCACCTGAGCCGGCCGGAGGCGGGGGGGTGCCACGGCTCCCAGCACTGGGTGTGCGGGAAGCACCTGGGGTGGGGGGAGCGGTAACTGCAGGTACCCGGTCTTATTCCCAGAAAGCGTGACCGGATGGCTCTGGGCAGCCCTGGTGGTGGGGACACAGGATTAGCGAGTGTGTGGACAGAGACGGGTCTGTGGGAGACTGGGGGGCTGCATGCCATGTCAGAGAGAAGGGGGAGGAGAGGGGAGGGACGCTTACAAGGAGCCTCCTGTGGGCGCTCTGCCACTGTCGTTACCCCATTCTGCAGATGAGGAGACTGAGGCTCGGGAAGGTTTGGAAGCAGAGCTGATGTCCCTAAACAGGAAGAGTGGGGCCGGGACCTCATCACAGGGCCCCTCAGTCACAGTGACAGAGAGACAGAGAAACACGGAGAACATTCACAGAGGCACAGAGAGGACGGAAAGACAGAGACACAGAAAAGGAGAGAGTGGGAGAGGGTCAGGACAGAGGACAGGGTGCAGTGGGGACTGGGGGGCTGGAGGGAGCCGACAGAGGATCCTTTCTTGTAGCCTCCTCTGGAGGTGACCCCAGGCAGGCAGGCACCTGCCACACGGTGACCCGCGGGGAGAAGGGGCTGGATTTCCTCGTCCCCCAGAGGCTGAAGAGACGCCCCGGAGAGTGAGCACGACAGGTCTTGGAGATGCCAGGGCAGGGCGCGGGGTTCGCCTTTTCCTTTAAATTGCAAATATCCTGTCATTTTCCAGCAGAGGAGAAACCGGCTCGCTTGGGAAACTGACACAGGGTCACACGCACGCACACCAGGGACTCATCCCAAACCCTCGTGGACGGCAGGATGGTTCACAAAGCCGCTTCACCCACTCCCCGCACGCCAGCCCTGGGGGGTGCCAGCGTTGCTGCTATTATCATCATCCGCGCCCATTTTACAGCAGGGAATCTGAGGGCCTATGGCTGTGAACCAAGAGGTCTTTCCCATGTCACAGTTGCCAAAGACCCTGTGGCGTACGTCACCTCAAATGAATCACTAGGGAGAACAAGGATGGGGTACACGGGGCATCTTTAATGAGGGAACCCCAGGCACAGGTGAGGCAGAGGTTTGGGGAGCCCTCCCACGTCACCTGGAGAGGGGGCTGCCCTGATGCGCCTCTTTGCAGGGGACAGAAGAGGGTGGAAGAGAAGGGGACGGAGACGGCCAAGGACCCAGGCCGGGCAGCGGGCATGTGACACTCCCACTTAGGCCCTGGCCACTTCCTGGTCCCTGTGACGCATGGAGAAGAGGTGCCTGGATGCCAGACGACCCTGTGAGGTGCAGGAAGGAGCCAGGCTGCGGGGCCAGCGGACCCCACGGCGGAGCTCCAGAGCACCCACATCCACTTCCAGGGCAGCAGGGCTGGGGGGGCCCGGGGCAGGCATATGGGGGCCAACATTCTGGCACAGGCAGGAGGGGGGACCAGACCCCCTCTGGGATGCCTGGGACAGCAGGGGAACAGGGCCTGGCCACCGACCCCCAGAATGAGCAGCCAGGCCTGGGCCCAAAGTTGGGGACACACCATCTCCGTTGATCATCACAGTAACCCAGGGAGATATGGACTGCCATTCTCCCATTTTCCAGATGAGAAAACGGGGGCTCAGGGACCCGCAGTGACTTGTCCAAGGTTGCAGCCAGGGGGTCACAAGGACTTGCACCCAGAGCCGTCCGGTCAAACCTGAGCTATGCCCCCGCCCCTGCCACACCCTCTCAGGGCCGTCCTTCCCCCAGGGCCTTGCTGGGAGTCGCTAAAATACAGCTTCCTGGGCCCCATCGTGCACAGGTGCGGCTCCAGGGTCTGGGCTGAGTCTCGAACTCGGCTCTGGACCCAGCTCCTGAAGAGGCTGCTTCACACAGCCCTGGCTGCCACCCCACTCAGGGCGGGAGCCCTCCCCTGAGGAAGCCTGGTTCTCGCACTGCAGGAACCACCCGAGACTGGAGCAGGCAGACCCGGGTTCGAGTTCTGGTCATGATTTTTTGTCACCAATCTGGCCTCAGTTTCCCCATCTGTAAAGTGGGACCCCCTGCTCCCTGGCCAAGAGGCTGTCGCAGGGACTCAAAGAAGCAGAGGATGGCTCTGTGGGAACTAAAAGTGTTGGACATGACAGTCACTGTCACGCCATCCTCTGGGCTGGTGGCCTGGGGTCAGCCTATTTCAACCAGCCCAGCAGGCATTTAAGTGGCGCCACTGTGTGCGGGACGCAGGGTGAAACGGGGCTCAGGGCCAGCCCTCAGTGAGCCGAGAGGCAGAGCGAGGGCAGAGATGGCTGTGCGGCGCTTGCTGGCCCTGGCGAGGTCTAGGGAGCAGTCAGGACACAGAGGGGTCCCTGAGCTTGGGATCTGGGTGGCAAAGACCTCCCAGAGGAGGAGCCGCTCCTGGGCTGGAAGGAGCCCCAGCCCTGGTCCTTTTCTGGACTGTGAAATTGGGAGCAAACTGCTTCCCCTCTCTTGGCCTTGGTTTCCCTGGGCAAAATGAGGGGTAGGGTCAAATGATGCCTGAGGGGACTCCGGCATTAAGAGGCCAGAAGACGGAGCTGGAAGCGAGCCTCCAGGATGGGGGCGGGAAGAGCCAGCAGGCATGCCCAGCAGGGGACTGGCAGAGGCAGGGAGCAGCCGTGCTTGGGTGCACCGGGTGGGCTGCTGCTGGGTCCCACAGGAGTGGGGAGGGGGCCGAAGTGATGGGGAGGCAGTGGGACTCACAAACAGCCGGAAAAAGTACTAAGGAAAGAACCATGAGCAGAGCACTGTGCCCTCAGCCCCTGCTCCGCGCTCAGCTGCGCCAGGCAGGTCCCTCGTGTGATTCCGAAACAGGCTCAGGGCACTGAGTGACAGCTCAGGGTCTGTTTCTCTGTCTGTAAAGTGGGGATGGCAGGTAGCCCAGGGTGTGCTCAACAAATGGGAGCTGCTGGTGGGAGCAACCACAGAGGCGGCCTGTGTGACCCCAGAGCCCAAAGCTTCCGGGTACTTCCAATCCCCTGAGGGCCTGGCTCATATTATCCTTAACATTAATGTTGATGTTAATATGAATGACACCTACGTCAGACACTCCTCCGGGTCTTTACAGGCGATAACACATTTAATCCTCACGACACCCTATGAGCAAGGAACCATTATTACCCCATTTTACAGATCAAAAACTGAGGCCCAGAGAGGTGAAGTCAGTGGCCCAAGGACACACAGGTAAGCAGAAGTCAGGATTAGAACCCAGAGCCCAAGCTCTTAACCGCCACGTGTACTGTGTCAGACTCACCTACCCAGAGCTTCTGCTCCACGATGGCGCCCAGGAATCTGGTTTGTCTACAAGCCCTCAACGCCATTCAGGGCGCTCTAGTGGACCCTGCCTTGAGAAACCTGCCAGCAGGGGCTCACCTCCACTTCTCCCTGTGGCCTTGGCAGCAGGCAGAGTGGTGAGGGCAGTGGGGAGGTACAGCAGGTTACGGAGCATGAGTGGGACATGCACCACCAGACATGTTTGGCCAGCCACGGGGTGAGGAAGGGTGGGTGGGCGCCAGCCAGGCAGCCCTGAGTGCGGGCAACACACCAGGCCCTGCCCCTCGGCCTCACCCCGTGGTCTCCAGGGGCCCAAGGGGACAGATGGCATTGCCCAGGCCTGGGCCATGGCTGTCACTTGGCCAGATGAGTTATGCGCAGGCCGAAGGGGCGGCAGCCGGGGGGCTGCAGAAACAATGGCATCGAGACCCAGGACAATGGGGCCACGTGCCACAGGGGCAACAGTCGTTTGTCACACAATGGGCCGCCAGGGGACGGCAGCCGGGCCAACTGCTGCCACTGACACGGGCCGACCGAGTTTTCAAATCGTTTCCAGGCCCTGTTTTCCTACGAGGCAGCCAATCGCTGGGACAGCCGGGCAGTCACCTGATGCCAGCTCGGTGGGCTGAGGGCCCAGGCCCGGGGACAACTGAGCCGCAGTGGCCATGGCAACGCTAATTGTGGCCCTAAAGCACAAGGAAAGAGAAGGCAGGAGAGAAGGGAAGGAGAGGGGAGAGAGACAGGGAGAGAGAAACGGAGAGAGACTAGCAGAGAGAGGAGGAAGGAGAGGAGGAGGGGGAGGAGGAGGGGAGCACCTGTGGGAGGCGGCCGCGCAGCCAGTAGGAGGGCAGAGGCTGGTGTCCCACTGGGTCCTCTGTCAGATGCACCAGAAATCCAGAGGCTCCCCTCTTCTCTGTGAGGCCCCGAGACACCTAGTTTGGAAACTTGGACCTTTGAATTTGGACCGTGGGCCTCTGGGCAACAAACCAGAAAGCACCAGCTGGGGGACGGCAGGTGCAGTGGGGTCTGCTGTGAGCTCCTGGCCGGTTTGCAGCCATGTTATAACATGGACAAGATGCTGTTGTGGGGCCCCGGGCCCTCGGAGCCCCATGGAGAGCCTGACTCAGGGGCGCCGGGGAGTCAGGGTGACCCAGATCAGGGTCCCTGTCTGGCATCCCAGATGGGCAGCCTTTTTCCTTCCATGGAAGGCGATGTTCCTGCTCGTGAAGCTGTTGAGGGGTGGTGGGCAAGGGTCCTGACTGCAGCCGCAGTGGCTGCCTGGGGTCGTGTGAAGAGCTTGGGCTCCAGGCCATGCTGCCTGGGCTCCAGCCCCACCACTTCCTCTTTCATGTGGCCTTGGGCAAGTGGCTCAGTGCTCTGAGCCTCAGTTTCCCCATCTGTAAAATGGGAATAATGACAATACTACCCACCTGATAGGGTGACTGGGAGCGTTCAATGGGTTAATGCCTGTGAAGGACTCGACACGGTGCCTGGCACCCAGTAGTTGCTCCATAAACATCAGAGTTTATTATCTTGGTTGGGGCTAAGTGAGATGTGGTAAGTGAGTGAGTGAAGGAACCATCTGAGGATGTGCAATCTGGCTGCCACACGGGGGATCCCGGGCCCAGGTTCCCATGTGCAGCCCTGGGGATGGGCAGAATGGACGGCGAGGATGGCCCGAGGAGGTGAGGGGCCAAGGGGGTGATTCCAGAAGTAGGGGAGCCCCCCAGGAGCTGAACTCAGCTCCCCGCCTGAGCTCCTGTCCCTCCCTGCAGGCTCCTGGCCACCAGCAGTGATGATGACCTTCCTGGGGACCTGCAGTCGTTGTCGTGGCTCACAGCGGTGGACGTGCCGCGGCTGCAGCAGATGGCGAGTGGCCGTGTGGACCTGGGCGGCCCCAGTGCACCACACCCACACCCAGGTAGCCTCAGGGGCAA
The DNA here is from genome assembly GCF_021613505.1 of Equus quagga. NCBI lineage: Eukaryota > Metazoa > Chordata > Mammalia > Perissodactyla > Equidae > Equus > Equus quagga. The sequence goes on from NC_060281.1 coordinate 81,091,833, forward strand.
CGTGGGGCGGGGTGAGGATGCTGCGGGCAGGGGAGAGGCCAGCACCGCCACCCACCCGCCGTGTGGCTGTGGCCGGGTCATTCTCTCTCTTTCTCTCTCCGAGCCTGTTTCCGCGTCTGTGAACGTGACTGATTCTACCTTCCTCCGAGGGAGGTGGTTCAGTCATTTGCTCACCACTGTGTGCCGGGCCCCGCGTGAACTGAGGTTTCAGTGAAGCAGTCAGACCTGCCCCTTCGCTGGGAGACGGTGAACAGCCAGAGCAGTCAGCAAACGATGGCCCGAGGGCCAAAGGCGGCCCGTGGCCTGTGTTCGTACAGCGTTTCTGTTAAGAACGGTTTGTACGTTTTTGGAGGATTGTAACAAAATGAAGATAGAGACCACAAGGCTGGCAAAGCTTAAAATACTTGGCATCTGGCCTTTCATGGAAGAAGTTGACTGACCCCTGATCTGGAGATTCAGACAGATGATACATGGAAAGTACGAAGCGCAGGGCCCAGCACACAGTAGGTGCTCAATAAATGGCAGCTGGTTGCAGTTATAGCATGTGGATTAAATGCCTAGAGACAGAGAAAGCGCTGAAGAAACACAATCATACCAGTACATTCAAAGTACCAACAGTTGAAAAACTAGTGTCTGGCAGTATTTCCTTCACTGGACAAATTGTTCCTGGCCAAAGCGTCCATAGCGGAGGTTAGCGAACTCTTTCTATAGAGGGCCAGGTAGGAAATGTTTGAGACTCTGTGGCCGATGCTGCCTCTGATGAAACTACTCAACTTGGCCGCTGCAGCGCAAAACCAGCCATCGACAATATGGAAACGCGTGCGTGTGCCCAGGTGCCAATAAAGCTTTATTTACAAAAACAGGCGTGGGCCAGATTCGTCCTGCAGCCATGGTCTGTCAACCTGTGATCCAGAACCCCCAGGGGACAGCTGTGTGACTTTGGGCAAGTGCCTTCCCCTCCGCCCTGTTTCTTCATCTGTGCTGAAAGAACTGCCCTGATAAGGTGTTGTGAGCATTCAGAGTAGAAAGCATGCTGCACACAGTAGGTGTTCAATAAATGGTAGCTGAAGTAAGGAAGCCCCTTCCTCCTCACTGTGTCACCACACGCCTCCTGTGTGCCTGTCACTGTGCCAGGTGTCTGGAGCCCTGAGTCACACAAGATGTGGTCCCAGTTCTCAGGGAGCTGAGGGCCTGGTCAGAGAAGGACAAGGCAGACAGACCAAGGCACAAACGATGAGCCCAGGTGGCAGCTGGAGCTTGGAGGAGAGCTGAGGGACCCAGGCTTCCTGGGAGAGACGGCCCGAGGGCAGGATCCCCTTGCAGGGCAACTTTGCTTGATTGGAGGCAGCTCCCTAAAATCTCCTGGTGCAGTGAGAATCTGTGATAGATCAGCAATGTCTAGCACAGGCAGAGCGCTGGATGGGGTGTGGGTGTGTACCTCTGCTGTTTCTGAGCTGACCCTTGGCAGAGGAGCAGGCTCGGCAAAGGGGACAGGAGGCACAGAGTCATCTGGACCTAAACCTAGAGGCTCTGGGGAACCAAGACACGCTTTTGAGGAGAGAGGAACAAAGAATTGGAGTTTGAACTTCATGGAGGACAGGGAGCGAGGTAATAATTACACCATCATTATGACTTATTAGAGACCGATATTTATTGCGATGTTATCAGGTGTCCAGCAATGTGCTAAGCGCTTTATAGACATTGTCTCAGGTAACCCTCACAAGAACGTCACAGGTGGGTAACATCAGTAACCCCATTGTACACATGAGGAAACTGAGGATGGCCCAAGGTTACACAGCTGGTAGGAACCCACTCTTCACCACGACACCCCAGGGAAGTGATGTGCCAAGCACCTACTGTGCACCTGGCACCAATGGTGGGGATGGCTCCATTCTCTGGAGGTCCTCAGGGCCTGGGCTGTCTGGGCCCGTGGCCACCGTTCCTCCAGCTCAGCGGTGTCTCTGTGCTTCCCTCCTGCAGGAGCCTTGGCTGGGGCAGCTGACCTGCATGTGGGAGCCACCCCAGGTCCCCTGCTCCACGGCCCGGCTGGCATGGGCCCCCAAGGCGTGCTGGGCTTGGGCCCCTTGGCCAGCCATGGAGCCAACGTAAGTGCTACCACATGGGTCCGAAGCAACAGGAGTATCTCCCAGGCTGGGGTGCCCCCCACCCTGACCCTCTGTCTCCTCTTCTCCTGGTCCCAGCAGATGAGCCAGTTCCCTGTGGGGGGCCAGCCCTCACCCCGTCTGCAGGACCCTCCACAGCTGTACTCTCCCGCCTCCCAACCACAGTTCCCGCTCCCCCTGGGCGCCCAGCAGGTACTGGGGCTCAGAGGGGCCCAGGACTCGGAGGCAGACACCGTTGGCTTGGGCTGGCCAGGGACCTCTCTGAACCTCAGTTTACTCACCCGGAACACGATGATACTGCTCCCACCATACCCACGGCATGGGGTCATCTACTCAGTTCTCCCCCAAGCCCTGCAGTGGCTGGGGAGCAGGTCGTCTCCTGGGGCTGGAAACCCCAATCTCGCTTTTCGAGACTCGGCTGGGCTGGGCTGGGGTTTTTGAGTGGCTTATGCTCTCTCTCACCTTCTCTCTCACCTTCTCTCTCTCTGCCACCCTTCCCCTGTCCCGCCTGTGGGAAGTGCCCTCCTGTGGGCCTGTGTGGCCCCCCATTTGGGGCACGGCCTCCCTACCCCCAGCCCCACGGGGCCGTGCATTCATCCCAGGACCTGCACCCCAAACACTACCCCAAGCCCATCTACTCGTACAGGTGAGGTGAGGGCGGGCTGGCGGGCTCGGGGAGGAGAGGGCTGAGGGCTGCCTTAGGGCATCTCGGACAGCAAGGGCTGGTGGCCCAGACTTCCAAACAGGAGGTCTGGGGAGTGGGGAACCCCCGGGGGGGACCTGCTCTCAGGAAGGACCATCATGTGGTCTGTCACCCCCCAGCATTGAGAAACCACTCCAGACACTGAGCCCAGTGCCCCACTCCGTCACTCACAAGCTGTGAGGCCTTGGGAAAGTGGCTTGGCCTCTCTGAGCCTCAGTTCCCTGTCATAGAATAAGTCATCAAAATAACAGTATTGTGGATCTCACAGGAGTCTGGGGAGAGGGGAAGCAGCCTAGTGAGAGGCTACAGGCCTAGAGGCTCACTATGGGGAGGGGATGAAGACAGCCTTCTCAAATCAGTATCAAGGGCTGAGTTCAGGGTCAAGGAGAAGGGCAGGGCCGTGAAAAGGTATCCAGGGCTCACACTCTGATTACGAGGGGGCTGCTACCTGTGGGGTCGACCAGGGCAGGCTTCCTGGCAGAGGGGACCTGGGACTGTCAGCCCAGATGCCTTCATGCCCAGCCGCCCCACCTTTTGCCTCCAGCTGTCTGATCGCCATGGCCCTGAAGAGCAGCAAGACTGGCAGCCTGCCTGTGAGCGAGATCTACAGCTTTATGAAGGAGCACTTCCCCTACTTCAAGGTGAGGGGCCCCAGCCCCGGGCAGCAGTGCTGGAGCTGCTCTGGCCTCTCCCTGGCATGACTAGAGCCCAGGAGTGGCTGCAGGCCAAACTGGGCCACCCTTTTGGGCCCCATTATGTCCACAGACACCTGCACATGGGCACTTGCATAGATATGAGCAAAGAAATTCAGAAAGAGGAGGGAGCATTTGAGGTGGGCTCTGACAGATGAAGAGGAGTTTGCAGGCATCCCAGGGGCAAAGGGTAGAGAAGGCCAACCCAGTTAGTCAGCACAGACTCAGCAAAACATAATGAGGCAAAAGACAGACCTGGCGGGAGCCTCTGCCTCTCTGAGCCTCAGTTTTCTCATCTGTAAGATGGGGAGAATGATACCCAGCTGGGAGGTTAGTGAGGATTCTGCGTGTAAAGCGCCTGGCAGCTCATGGCACATGGTTGGCCGTTAGGAGTGTTATGTTTGTTGGCATCAAAGGAAAAAAAGGAGCAGGAGGTCAGAGGGTACCAAGCTTTGGGGTTGCTAGCCTGGACAGTGTCCTTAGCAGAATTATTGCAGCACAGTGCGCGCGCGCGTGTGTGTGTGTGTGTGTGTGTGTGTGTGTGTGTGTTTAGGGTATTAAGTGCATTGTAAAATACCTGGTTACCTAATAACAAAGTAATGGGTATTTAACAATGACTGGCATTTAATATACTGGACTGGTTATCCGTGTTTTAGCATCATCTCGCTTGCTTTCTCCCCGAGTCGGGGAGAGCGAGTGGAAGATCCGACAACCCTGAGCCTCATCCTCGGGTATTAACCATTGGCTGGAGCTGAAGTACAGCTGCCCCTTTAATGAGGGCATGGGCCCTTCCGTTTGCCACAGTCCCCACCGCTCTCTCGTGTATTCCCACGTGGAGGTGGACTGTCGGACACTGTCATTTTACCCCGCCCACTGTTGTGTGCTGCCCCTGTAGGCCCGCATTTGCGATGCCCCTGGAGAGGAAGGGTTTATCGGGAGGTCTCTCAGGGCGTCTCCTGTGTGCCCATGTCTCCCGTAGACGGCTCCCGACGGCTGGAAGAACTCGGTACGGCACAACCTGTCGCTGAACAAGTGCTTCGAGAAGGTGGAGAACAAGATGGGCGGCTCCTCGCGCAAGGGCTGCCTGTGGGCCCTGAACCTGGCGCGCATCGACAAGATGGAGGAGGAGATGCACAAGTGGAAGCGGAAAGACCTGGCCGCCATCCACCGGAGCATGGCCAACCCCGGTGAGGCCTGGGCCCGCGCCAACACACGCGCGCACACACACACACACACACACGCAGCACATCCTGCCCAGCCGGTGGCCGGGCCCAGCCACAATGGCGGGGTCACAGGCGGGCGCCCCGTGAACCCCCCTCCTGTGAATACACCTCCCTCCCCCGTCTCCAGTGGCCGGGAAATTGAGGAGCCTGGTCAGAAACACATGAAAAGCTGTTGACCATCACTAGCAAACCCCGGTTTCTCACACAGAAATGCCAAACGCAACAACCACGGGGTGACACCGCTTTTTACCTTTCCCACCACATTGGCTGAGGTTTTAAAAAGTAATAAAATGATAACACCCAGTGTAGGCCAGGAAGTGGAGAAGTAGGCACCTTCATAGACAGCTGGTGGGGATGGAAGTTGTTAAACGTTTCCAGGGCAAACTAATGTATCAAAACCATGCAAACTGTACGCATTTATCGGCCCGATTATTCTACTTCTGGCAATTTATCTTGTGGAAATGAAAGATTTGAGCAAAAGGTTTATGAACAAAGTTATCCATCCAAAATCTATTTCTAAGAGGAAAAAATTGAAAGCAATCTAGACCGCCTACAATAGGGGATTAAGTAGATAGAATGTCATATCATGCCAGTATTAGAGATAAAAATATTTTTGGAATATAAAGAAATGTTCCTGCTACAATAAGTGAAAAGAGACGTGTTACGAATTAATATAGCCAGCATGATCATATTTTAAAATGCATCTACATCCATGCCCATTTATATATATATATGTATGTATGTTTTATCTGTATTATATGTATATACATATATAACACATACATAATGTACATAAATAACTATATAGAGAGAGAGACAGAGAAACAGAGAGAAACCAGGAGGAGGAAATATACCAAAATCTTTACTTGAATGGAGAGACCACTGATAATTTTTACATTCTTCACGTGTTTCTTTATTTTCCAAATCTTCTACCCTGTTCATAAATTACTTTTATATTTAGAAAAAAATATTGCATCTGCTTTTTAAAAAAAAAAATTAAGAGACGTGAAGGAGTGGGCCTACCGGGGACATAGGAATGGAGCGTGTGAAACGGGGGCTGACCCTGCCCAGCCTTAGGACTGCGAGACTTCGGCCTGGCACCGTGTCTGAGGCTCGGGTGTGCAGGGGGACGGGAGGATAGCTCAGAGACGAACAATGACGGGTGAGAAGGGCCACAGCGGGATCCAACAGACCCTCAGCTGAGGGGGTACCACATGACCCCCACCCCACAGGGAGCTCTGGGGGCTGGCTTGAGTCCCAGGGCCGGTCCGGACACATTCAGTGTGAGATCTTGGGCGGGCCATTTCTCCTTCCAGAGTCTAAGTGTCCTTGTTTCTTAAATGAGTGTGACCCAAATAGATCTCGGGACCCTAGTGGTCCAGTCTCAAAACTGCGCTGCGTTCCATGAGGCACGAGGCAACGACCACAAATAAGAGTGATTTCAGTCTCCTTTCCATCCAGGAGCGTTGAGGAGGATTCCATTTTTTACCCACAGTAACGCTTCTTCGTGTCTCTCCAGTAGCAGGGAGTGCCAGGGCCCCTCGCATGTTAATAAATTTGTCCCAGTCGGCAGCCCCTGCTGTGCCTCCCCTTGCAGGGCTGTTAGGAGGTTCTGGCACAGTCTGGCAGTTACAGCACAGCCACCTGTCACTTTACAGTGGGGACACATTCTCAGAAATGATTGTTAGGCGATTTCCTCGTTGCGTGACCATCGTGGAGGGACTTACACACACCTCGATGGGACAGCCTCCTACACACCGGGCCTCTACGGTCCTGATCTTAAGCACCCACCCTCAAATATGTAGTCCGTCATTGTCCAGAATGTCGTCCTGTGGCGCACGACTGTGCTTTCCTTTAAGGCGCTGTCGCAGTGAGAGGAACTGATGTTATTAGCTGAGCCTCCCCTCGTTCCTCAAAGTCACTACTCAGTTTGTGATTTCAGTACTTTTCCACAACGACCCTGTGCAGAGTATATGATGTCACCTCATAGATGAAGAGACTGAGGTTCAGAGAGTCCAAGAGGCTTGCTAAGGTCACACAGGTGACAATGCTGGGATTTGAACCCAGGCCTGAGCTGGGGCCCTGGAACCGCACGGTGGCTTCTGAGTGACCTCTCCCCCTTTCCTGCAGAGGAGCTAGACAAGCTGATCTCAGACCGGCCAGAGAGCTGCCGACGCCCTGGCAAGCCGGGGGAGCCCGAGGCCCCTGTGCTGACCCACGCCACCACAGTGGCCATGGCCCATGGCTGCCTGGCTGTCTCCCAGCTGCCGCCCCAGCCCCTGATGACTCTGTCCCTGCAGTCAGTGCCCCTGCACCACCAGGTCCAGCCCCAAGCACATCTGGCCCCAGACTCTCCCGCCCCAGCCCAGACCCCGCCCCTGCACGCCCTGCCGGACCTGAGCCCTAGCCCTTGCCCACACCCCGCCATGGGAAGGGCCCCTGTGGACTTCATCAACATCAGCACCGACATGAGCACCGAGGTGGATGCCCTGGACCCCAGCATCATGGACTTCGCTCTGCAGGGTGAGTTGGGGGAACGGGCTGATGGAGACAGACCGGGAGGGGAGAGGCTGGGGTGCCGGAAACACAGGGAAGGGGAGGGAGAGGAAGACTCTGCATTTCCCCTACAGCTCACTCCTTCAACCACCTAGGAGTAGCGAATCACAGCAAGCATTTAATGAGCACTTACTGTATACCAAGCTCCATGCCAAGCACTGCAACGGTCCCATGAGGTCACTGCCATTTCATGTCCCCATTCAGCTAATAAGGAAACTGAGGCAAAGAGAAAGGAAGTCACTGGCCTGAGGTCACCTGGCTAGTAAGTGGCAGAGCCAGGATTTCAACCCAGGTCTGTCTGACCCCAAACATTCAATCAGTAACTGCTTCCACTTGCATGTGCCAACCTCAGGCCAGGCCACGCTCTGCCCCACTGCCCATCACACGGTCAGTCTCGATCCATGGGGAGTGAACGAAGGGAGGAAGGAAGGAACAAAGGCATCAACAAGGGAAGCTCGGGTTTCAGTGAAGGCTCATGATTAAGTCACCAGCATTGGTGCACCTACTGTGTGCCAGCCAGTGGCCGAGACATCCTCTGCCCTCAGGAATTCCGCATGTAGTGAGGGAAATGGACTAGTTAGCAGGTTAGTCAGCAAGTTAGTAAGTCAGTTATAGCCGTGAAATGGGTATGTTTGAACCTCCCTGCCTCCCGCCCTGGATTCTTGTTAGTGAAACCGCCCAAGGAAAGGGAGGCCATTGTGTGTCCTGGGCCTTGACCGTGAGCTTCTGCTGAAGGAGGGCTGCGTGCTTGCACACATCCCCTTGTTTGATCCTCGGGCACCATCTCTGATCATCTCCATTCCATTCCAAGGAGCTGGAAGTGACATTGCCAAGGAACCCCTGCGGGGTGGGAGGGGGCCCGGGGCCGGAACTCTGGCTCCTCCACACCTTTCTCCTCCAACATGTGGCCTTAAATCCCGCTTGTGCATAGTCTTGCCTCTTACTGAGGATGAGCCTCGAGTCTGTTGGCAGGAAGGTAGCTCCCCCAAACGCTTGTGTCTTTGACAGGGAACCTCTGGGAGGAGATGAAGGAGGAGGGCTTCAGCCTGGACGCGCTGGGGGCCTTCGCGGACTCCCCACTCGGCTGCGAGCTGGGGGCCTCGGGCCTGACCTCCGTCTCTGGCGGCAGCCACCAGTCCTTCCCAGACTCGCAGGGAACGGGTCTGTACGCCACATACTCGACCCCCGACAGTGTGGCCGCGTCCGCTGTCGCCTCCCCATCTCAGTACCTGGGCGCCCCAGGGAACAAGCCCATAGCCCTCCTTTGAGCTGCAGCCACGCCTGCCCAGGAACCCGGGCCCGCAGGGAGCGGACCGAGCCGGCTGTTCCAGAAGAAGGGCCCTGACCCACCTCCATGGGAAGCCTGTGGGACCTCCCCAAGTAAAAGGACAGCGGGGAGCGGACGAGCATCCTGGCTCCCCTAGCCCTGACGCTCCTGCGAGAGTTGAGACGTGAGGCTGGCAGGGCTGAGAACAAGGTCTCTCCAGCCTGCCTACATGCTGGGCTCCCTCTGGGACGCATTGGTGAGCCAGGGAACGGCCCTGGCCGGAAGGCTCTGTAATTTATTCTTCTGGAATGACATATCCAACTCAGCCTCCCATGGATGGGCCCTGAGGCCACGCGTGGAGCTGGCAGACTGTCGAATTTCTCTTGGACCAGAACAGGCTGAACCCTGACATGGGCGTCCGCCCTGCCGGCCCCCTTCTCCCGTTGTCTGTTAGAATTCCACAGAGGAGACCCCTGCACCATGCTGGGCACCGTGACCCCACACACGTGTATTTATATTTATTGAGACCTGTCCTCACCACCTCTTCGAACCAGCCCGCGGCCCCTCCCCACATCGCGGCGATCCTAACCCTAAATTCTCTGAGATTCTCGGCTCCCACTGGCTCTTCATCCCTTTGCGGCCTTAGGCTGCTTTTGAGAACAAACAAGCGTTTTGATACTATGAAACATCCTCTTTTTTAAAATTAGATATTTTTCTGATTGTCCCGTCATGATTCGCATCTCTCGCCTCGTGCACCTAAGAGGAGAGGTGTGCTAGTTTGCGGTCCAAGGAGCTTTCTAAGGGCAAGTCGGGATGAGCCTAGGAGAAATGGCAGGGGCTTTTTGTACTGGAATTTAAGAACCCCCGATGGGAAGGAGGCAAACTGTGAACCATGTAAGCTTGACCCACGAAGCGAGTGGGGCTGACGAAGCTGCAATGAGGAGTGACAATTTATCGTCACTTCTTGGCCTATTTCATTGCCGATGACTGTGTTATGTTTTTTTCTCTGATTGCCAGTGCCTGACTTTCCAAGTGGCAGGTCCTGCAGACAGCTGGGTCAGGCGGGAGTCAAGGGAAAAGAGAAGGTAAACAGTCTTCCAGCTAAGCTGAGACTGAGAACCTGCAGTAGCAGCTTGCACTGTTGTCCCCTCTTGACCAACTGGAGGTTTGGCTCCTGTGTCTGGGAGTTCCCAAACCCAGAGCCAGAATTTTCCAATTAAGCAACAGATCCACCACCTGGAAGGTTGGGTGTTTAGGCCTGTCTTGAAGGACCACCTTTAGGCCTTTCTTAGTTCTGGGACTTTCCACTGAGCATCCACCATCTTTAGACACACCCTGGTGCCGTCTGTCTGACCAGCCCTGCTCAGCTGCTTTGTGTGACGTGACCCCCGATGAGTTAACACATTTGAGTTGTTGTTAATGAAGACCCCGTGTTTGGGCGACCCCAAGACTGTGTAAGCGCAGCATTGAATACCTGCCTTCATGTCAATAAAGGCTGGACGGCAGCTCTGTGGCTCGGAGGGAAGTGGGAAGGGAGGTAAAGGAGGACGCCACTCACTCACCTCTCACAGGGGAGACCCCATTTACAGATGGGGAAACTGAGGCCCAGAGAGGCAGCACCACAGCGGCACTGAACCCAGGTCTTCTGATTCCAGGTTCCCATCGCGCCAGAAAGTGGGCGGAGTTTGTCATTATCAATAAAATTAGCATGGCTGCTGTTTATGTCCCTCAGTTCGAGGCTCGTGGCAGGCGTTCTCTCAGACAGCAATGTGAACCCCGTTTACCCTCAGAAAGTGGAGGCTCAGAGAGGTGGGGTCACCTGAAGAGGCAGGACTGAGTCTGGTGTGTCAAACAGCGGAGCGGGGCCCAGTGGGGCTGCTGGCAGCTGCCTCGGGTACACGCCTGCAGGCAGGAGACACACCTGTTCAGCCCCAGGCCTTGGGCGGGTCACTGCTGGAAATCAGCTTGTTCCACCCTCATTACAACCCAAACAGGCGTGTCTTATTAGTTATTAAACCCATTTGTCAGATGAAGCAACTGAGGCTCAGAGGAATAAAGCAGGTGACTTGCCACCCAAGATAACAGCAAAAGGTTGTATTAAGTAGAAACTAACTCTGAAGCCCACCCAGGAAGTGGCTTGCAGCCTCACATGGGAGATCCGATTCACGCACATGCCACGATTAGCGAGGAAGGGAGCGTGGGGGGTGACGGGGCTGTGGGGGGCATCGGGCAGGGCTGAACGGGCTCCCCCTCAGTGGAGACCAGGCAGCCGGCAGGGGAGGGTGCCTGCAGCCAGCCTGGGCTGCCTTTCTCTCCCCAGCACCCCTCCTCGACTTGGCTCCAGGGTGGCCCTGTGGCCCAGGCCCGGCTAACGAGAGCATCACAGCCCCCGGCCACCCCCAGTGATGAGTTGGGGTTGGGGGGGGGCGAGGCAGGCTGTGTTGGTCACAGCCAATGAACGTCACCCCGAGGACCTTATAAAAGCTACGGGACAGGGGCGAAGGGCTGGGAGGAGGAAGCCTGAGCAGGCGAGTCACCACGTGGAGGACTGGGGAGCCCTTCCTTGGGTCTGACAGCCATGCCTTACACAGGCAGGTGGGGCCAGGTATGCAGAGAGTCGAGGCAAAAACGCCAAGGTCGCAGAGGCACAGCTGTAGGCGAGAGTTCTGGTCACACCAGCGCCCCCCGCACAGGGGCCACGCCGATGCCAGACGCGGCAGGAAGGAGAGACCAGAGGAATGAGGCTTCACGGAGCTTCTCCCTGAAGCTGGGTAACTAACGGGGGACAAATACAACTCGCGCCCCCTGAGCACCCGCCACATGCCGCACGGGGTTAAACGCTCGTCAGGATCATCTCCCTGAAACAGAACCACCACCGCACAGTCAGTGATGGTCCCGTCTCCCAGACGAGATAGCGGAGGCCCAGAGATGCTGGTCGTGCAGCTCTTCTTCCCCTCCGTGGGAAATCATCCACTTTCTAACAACAAAGATCACAGCGACCCTCGCTAATTCGTGAAACGGGCTTCCTCCACGCTATGTGCACCGTGACATGGCTTATCCCATTTACTCGTCCTCTCTCCGTGGTAAAGCTGTCACTGTCCCCCTTGGAAGGCAGAATAATGGCCCCCAATGGTGGCCACGTCCCAGAGCCTGTGACTAAGTTATACGAGGAGGAATTAACATAGAGGATGGAATGAAGGTTGCTAACCAACTGCCCTTAAGCTAGGCAGGGCCCCTGGATTCTCCAGGTGGGCCCCACATGATCACAGGATCCTCCTGAGTACAGAGGGAGGCGGGAGGGTCAGCTTTGAAGATGGAGCCGGAACTCTAGAAGCTGGAGAAGGCAAGCAAAGGGATTTCCCCCCAGAGCCTGCAGAAGGACCACAGCCCTGCCAGCACCCTGATTTTAGCCCCGTGAGACCCATTCTGGACTTCTGACCTCCAGAACAGTGAGGTAACAAATCTGTGTTGCTTTGAAGCCACTAAGTTGGTGCTAGTTGTTACAGCGGCCATAGAAAACAGACACATCCCCATTTTACAGAATAGGAAACTGAGGCTGAATAGCTTACCCGTGACTGGTAAGGGGTAGAGATGGGATTCCGACGATGCCCTGCTTCTCCGCGGTCTCTTCACTCACAGAGGGCTCAGCTGGCATGTCCCCTTGCTGGTTTAAAGAGGAGCACCCATCTCCGAGGCCAGGCAGCTGGGACTGAACCCCAGGTCTGCAGGTGCCCCTCCTACGGCCACACACTGCCTGGTGTGGCGTTCGCTCCTGAAGGGCAGTGGGTGCAGGTTTAGGGAAGGGGATAAAAGGTATGGTCGGGAGTCGGGGATGCCGTGGAGCCAGGCATGGCCTCCGCTGGACAATGCTGGTTGCACCGACACCATCCTTCTTCTGGGTGTGGGCGCCGGACCTTCCGTCTCTGGCGTCACAGCCCCGAGTCCAGGGGTCGCAGCACAAAGACCAAACTGGCAGCTGAAACGTGGGCAACTTCAGGGGCAGGAGGGAGGGAGGTGTGGGAGCCAGGACAGCTGAGTGGGTGAGGGGAGCGGGAGGCGGACAGACGGAAAGGCTCGCCCATGGGGTCTGCATATCCCGCCCACGATGTTTGGGAGATGAAAGCAAAAAGGGTCAAAGACTTTTGAGTCAAAATTACTTCTAGGCTCCACTCATTCGTTTGGCTACTATAAAAACAAACCAAGAAACAGTTAAGTGTTGGCGAGGATGTGAGCCGCACTGTTGCGGGAATGTAAAATGGGGTGGCCCCTACGGAAAACAGTACAGCGGGTCCTCAAAAAATTAACCATAGAATTGCCATAGGATCCAGCAATTCCACGTGTGGGTATAGACCCAAAGGAAGTGAAAGCAAGGACTCGAAGAGATATTTGCACATCCGTGTTCGTAGCTGCATTATTCACAATAGCCAAAAGGTGGAAGCAACCCAAGAGTCCACCGATGGACGAGCGGGTGAACAAAGGTGGGTGCTGTGGTCCGAATGTTTGCATCCCTCCAAAATTCACGTGTTGAAATGCAGAGGTGACGGCATCTGGGAGCCTTTGGGAGGTGACCACCTGATGCGGGAGCCCTCATGATGGGATTAGAGCTGTTACAAAAGATGGTCCATTGACCTCCCTCACCCCGTCAGCCATGTGAGGACACAGCGAGAAGTCTGCGACCCGGCAGAGGGCCCTCACCCACGTCAGCAGCCCGCACTCGGACTTCCGGCCTCCAGAACCGTGAGCAACGAATGTCTGCTGTTTACGAGCCACCCAGCCTGTGACATTTTGTTATAGCAGCCGGAACAGACTAAGACAGTAGACTAAGAACATTCAACAGAATGTCATTCAGCCTCAGAAAGGAAGGAAATTCTGACACCTGCTACAACACGGATGAACTTTGAGGACATTACGCTAAGTGCAACAAGCCAGTCACAAAAAGACAAATACTGCACGATTCCACCATTTCTAGGAGGCCCCTGGAGCAGTCAAATTCATAGAGACAGAAAGTAAATGGCCGCCAGGGGCTGGAGGCAAGGGGGAGTGGAGAGTTAGTGTTTAATGGGGACAGAGTTTCAGTTTGAGGTGACAGAACAGTTCGGGAGACGGATGGTGATGATGATGGCACAACAATGTGAATGTACTTAATGCCACTGAATCATACACTTAAAAACGGTTAAAATGGTAGGTTCTATGTTACGCGTATTTTACAATAAAAAATTTAAAACTTACTTCTAGGCTCTTGGCCTGTGCTTCCTGCCCACACCACCACCTGGAGATATGCTGCACGGCTCAGGGTATCACAAGATACAGACCATCACCAGACATGGCCTCTCATCTCACCTTCCAGAAGGGGTCCACCTCTCTGTCAGTAGATTGCTCTCCAAAATCCATCCTTAACTCAGCGGTCAGAAGGGTCTAGGGACCCCTAGTACACATTTCACTTAAAAATTCATGTTTCATATACATCACACAAAAGGGGGAGCACGGGGGCTGTGGGACCACAGAGGAGAGGCTCCCAACTCACTGGAGAGGTGGTCTGGGAAGCCTGCCCAGAGGAAGCACCGTTTGAGTTGGGTTTTGAGGGATGAGTAGGAGTCAGCCAGGCAAAGAACAAGGGGGAAGAGTGTTTTTGGCAGGAGAAACGGTCATGGCTCACCCGGACCAGATTGGTCTGGTTAACGAGTGATGACAGACTTGGTGGGAGGGAGGTGGGATCCGGGAGTGGGTCACGCCAGGCCTTACGGGATCAAGTGAGAGTTTTGTCCTGGGGGCACTTGGAGCAGCAAAGGGGCACTTGGGAAGATCCTCTGGCTGCTGAGCAGAGGATGTGTCATGGAGGACAGACAACTGGCAGAGCCTCGGTGTGGCTCAGGGATCAGCTGCCTGGGCAACGCCCAGAAGGTGGAGGTGGGGGGGGGGGGTCTGTCCACACTAGTTGGGTGCAGAGGAGCCTTTTCTGTGCACAGGGGTCATCTGGGGAGCCTTTCTGTGGTCTCTGTGGGTGATCCTAGTTCCCTCCTCTACCGAGTTCCTATCACAGGGACCCTGACCGGTAGATTTGCCTCTGAAAGACACAGGACGATACAATACAAGAGACCCTGTGCATCTGCGGATTGAACAGGCAGTTTTGACTAGTCATGACCCCTGAGCTCCCGCTATGGTTAACCTTGCAGTTTCTACCTGTTGGGGACCCCGGATGTCCCCAGCACACTGTCCTCACACGGTGCTTGGCACATACTACCTGCTCAATAAGCAGTTGATCAAAGTACTTTGCTGGGGCCACGTGCACTGCAAGGCTGGGGCTTCTCTCACTGGCCACACGGCTGGCCACTTCACCTCAGCACAGCTCTGTTGTTCTGCATGCACGCTTGGCTGCAGAAAACTCAGGAAGTGACTCATGAGGGCTGCACAGGGGAGAGGCCAGTGGTCCAGCTTGGACCCCAGCTGCCCATCACGACCTCTGATCCTTTCTCACTTCCCTGCAGGCCACTGCACTAAGTCCCCCAGGGCAGGAAAGTGGGCCCGTTGGGGAAGGTACTTCCAGGGGGCCGCCACAGGCGGACCTCAGTGTCACCAGCCGGCAGACGGCAGCTCGTGTCCATGTTTGAAATCCAGCTGAAAGGACTAGGGAGCCCACCCGTGGCCGTGGGGATGCGAACTCCAACCAGAGCTGTGACCTCCTGGGATGGGGCTTGCTCAAGGCCTCAGCTGTTGCAGGAGGATGGCGAGCTCCAGGGCCTCCCCCAGAGAGGTGGCCTCCCTTTTCTGGTCCAGATAATAAGTCAAAGCCAATGTGCTTCCTTTAAAAAATAATTTATTCCACACATCTCCCAGCAGGTTCCTCCACCCACCGTTCCCGGACAGCGGCTCCTCTTCAACTCGTCTTTCCCTCCAAACCCAAAAGGGCCTCCGACACACGGAAAACATTTGGTTCCCAGAGCAGCATGGATTTCCCCTGAGTGGCCCTGGGATGGGACAAGGGCTAACGTGTCTTTCTCCCACCCCTCACTGCCCCCACGCCACCTTCATTTGCCAGGGCTGTCATTGGCTGATGGCCAGATTTTTTTTTTTTTTCCTTTTTCTCCCCAAAGCCCCCTGGTACACAGTTGTATATTCTTGGTTGTGGGTCCTTCTAGTTGTGGCATGTGGGACGCTGCCTCAGCGTGGTTTGATGAGCAGTGCCATGTCCGCGCCCAGGATTCGAACCAACGAAACACTGGGCCGCCTGCAGCGGAGCGCGAGAACTTAACCGCTCGGCCACGGGGCCAGCCCCCAGATTTTCTTTTCTTTTTTTTTTTTTTTTTAACTCAGACATCCTCAAGCATTCCGGCTTCTGGGGGCTTCCCTAGGTGAGCTCGCTGGTCTCCAAGTTGGCCAGGTGTAACGTTTGGTGTCTCAGACAAACTGCCCATCACAGCAGCAGGGGTGGCCAACCAGCCCGCCACCCTCCCCCCGCCCCACCCCCTGAGTTGCACCCAGGGACGGATGGATGGGGCCAGGAGAATCCCAGGCCCTGACTTGTGCCACCTTCAGAGCTGGGAGCTGGTGGGCCTCCCTGAGCAAATCGATGTGGTCCTCGGGGTCCAGTCCTTGGGAACCAACAGCTCGGCTCCTCTGGGCGGGATCCCGCCACAGTCATCAAGGCAAGAGGTGAGGTGACTCGAAGGAGCCCTCCAAGGAGGGTGGTGGCAATCACAGTGGTGACACTCGTGAGCGAGCTGGGCCGTGAGTTTGAACTCTGACTCCCAGCCCCAGCGGGAAAGTGACGCTGGGGGAGGGGGCTGGCCCTTGTTCTCGGAGGAAGAGACGGGCAGAGGGCTGTAAGCCACGCAGCAGTGTCCCAACGCCCCGGCACTTAGGGCTGGGCAACTCTGCTCCTTCTGCTTTCCCATTCCCAAAGAGAATCTCTGCCAACGGGACACTCCCAGTGATGCCCTAGGGATTCACTTGGGGAACAAAATGTCATTTTATTCTCTTAATAAAAAATCTATCATACCCTCTTCCCTGGGTGACGTGCAGCATCTGAGTAAGCATCATCAGAAGAATAGGGTTTTCTCCTCGTCTCATCCCTATATTTCTTTCCTTGGCCTGTTTCTTCTGCTGAAGTATATAAGATGCTTACATCAAGACCTGGCCTCAGAGTAAAAAAATAAAAGATTCTGTGACCTGATATAAAACGAGCCTAAGAGAACACCTGGATCCCACACGCCAGGCCCAGGAAAGCAAGAGGAGACTGGGATGTTTGGGTTAAATTCGATTCAGTGATGCAGCACAGATGTTGTCTGAAGAGACAGAACAGAACAAACTTCCTAGCGATGGAGAGAGGCGACTTCTGCCGGAGGGGGCACTCCTAAGCCTTTTATTAAGACAGGAGTGAGCTGGCGGCCAACAGCCCTGCAGAAATGCCCAGGAATTTTTTTAAAAAGCAAACCCCTGAGGTCCTGGTGAGGGCCTGCAGTCAGCCTCTTGCCCGTGGTCCTGCGAGTGGCCAGGGGGGCCGGGGTCAGGTGGAGGCTGGGCTGTCCATGGTGGACAGGAGGTGAACGATCTGGGCCCGCTCAGCCGGGCTGATGTGCTGGCTCATGTATACCACGCAGTCCACAGCCACCTCGGGGTTTTCCTGAACGAGGCTGCAGGGGAGGGGAAAGGTGGGGTGGGGTCATCCCTCTGACCCCCGAAAATGCCTGTGCTGGGCCGCGTCGCGTTCCTGGGCAGGCAACGACCCAGAGCTCCCAAATCCCTTCCTGCTGTGGTCACCACTGGGGTGATGGTGTGGGGAGCAGGAGGGAACAGAGCCTGGGGACCAGAACACCTCGAGGAACGACAGCGGACCCTACTGGTTACCAGCGGTGTGACCTGAGACACGGCACCTCCCCTGAACCTCAGCCCCATCCCCCAGGTGGGGTCCCACATGCTCACTATCTCCCTCACAGGGGACCCCGTGGGAAGGCGGAGCAGACCGTCTGGAAAGGCTGACGCTGAAGGGGAGCCAGCAGCTGAGGCCGAGTAGTTTGGAATGTGGTTCTCTAGCCAAACATGCTCAGCTGTGACCTTGGACGAGTTGCCCAATACATTCCAAAGGATCATGAGTTGAAATGATCGCACACCCTCATAGCATCCCTGGGAGATCGGGGAGTCGTGGGCTCCTTGCTGGGGCAGGGCTGGGGACCTCAGCACATGGGGCTGAGTCCAAGCCGGGGACCGGGCATCACGGCGGAATGGAGGGGCCACTCTGGGGTTAGGCGGCTGGAGGCCACTAAGTCCAGGTGGGCGAGGTGTCCACTCACCCTCGGATGGTCTTGAGGACAGAGTCTCGCTTCAGGTACTTGATGTTCTCGCGGATGGTGGAGCGCAGGCCGTCGCCCACCTGCCAGTGCTGCTCCAGCCACTGTACCACCATCTGGTTGTTGTCCCACAGGTAGGCCTGGGGAGGGCGCGGGGCTGCCTCAGAGAGGGACCCCGCTGCTGGGTGTGCCAGCCCTTGGCCCCCACAGCCCCCGCCCGCCCACCTGCCCCCTCTCGGCCCCAGGCCCACCTTGACTGCCCCCTCCGTCTCCACGAACCAGCGGCGCAACATGGACTGGATGTGCACGTGGCTCAGCTCGCTGCTGGCCCGCAGGATCTCCTGCCTGACCTGGTCCTCCAGCAGGAGGCGGCGCAGACGCCAGTACAGGAAGGTGCGTGAGGTCTTCCACTCTAGGATGTCCTGCAGACAAGCCCCAGGCCTGAGTCCCCGGAAAGTGAGGGACGAGAGGGAATATGCTTCCTGGGGCGGGCCCTGCCCTGGGCACAGGCTCTGATCATTTCACAAGCGGAAGCTGAGGCTCAGGGCAGTGAAGGCACCTGCCAGGCTGGCGGCAGAGCCGGGACTTCACCAGGACTCCAGACTGGCTCACCAGAGGCATGTAGGGTTTAGGCCAACTGGCAAGGAGCACTGGACACAGGTGTGGCGGGGGCCTGGGGGATGTCCTCTTGGGGATGGGGTGATAGGGTGGGGTTGTGATGGTCAGTGGCAGGTGAATGCAGGGCAGGAACAATGGTTCTCAAATCTGGCCCAGCGGTTACAAACACACACAGAGGTTATAGAGTAGTTCCCAAACCTTGCTGCCTGTTGGAACCTCTCGGGGGTTTAAAAAAAATACCAACGCCTGGCTCCCACCCCCAGATACTCTGAGTGAATTGCTCTGGAGACCGCCTGGGCCCTGGGATCTTCTAAAGCTGCCCAGGAGATTCAAACGTGCAGCATTCGACCCCCGTGTTGGAAACCAGGTGACCTTAGGAGGGTCATGCACACTCTCTTACCGAGATGACGCCCTTCTCCAGCATCCTGCCCGGCGTGTCGTGGAGGTCGGCAAACTGCACTGCCACCTGGTGGTAGATGGGCAGCAGCAGGTCCTCCCGGGCCTTCAGCTGCCCCTCCAGGTCCTTGCGGTCCTTGTCGGAGAGCTCGGACATCGCTGCGGGCAAGGGCACCAACCAGGGTCTGCAGGACGGGCCTGAGCGGCCCTCCGACAGCCCCTAAAGCACACTGCTCCTGTGGCCTCAGGCACGCACTCGCCAGCATTCAACATGCAACGTTCAACTTGCGCCACGTTATCAGACCCACTGCGTGTGTAGGATACCGCCGGTTACTGCTTTTCACAAATATTGTAACACGCAATAAGGGAACATTATAAACAACTCTAAGCCAATTCTACAACTTAACGAAATACACAAATTCCTTGAAATATACAAACTACCAAAGCTGCGCGAGAGGAAACAGAACCTGAACAGTCCTATGTGCAATAAAGGAGTTGAATTTGTAGTTAGAAACTGCCTATCAAAGATTTAAAGAAATCACGCCAATACAGCAAAACAGAAAACAGAAAGAGGGAACACTTTCCAACCCATTCTGTGAAACCTGCATTACCCTGAGACCAAACCAAGGAAATCACACACACGTCATCATCTTCATCATCATCACCTTAAATCTTGTGAGTAGCACAGTTGTAGAGACATTGCCACCTAGTGTGGACTTTTAAAGAGAATTACATCTAAGGTTACAAGAAACAAAGCTCTCACGCCAACAAAACGAGTAAAAGACTTTTATGTCTAATTGGAAGTTTTAAAAGGACATTTTGTTATGAAAATTCTGATGTTCCCTGTTGGCCCCAAATGCTTCAATTGTATATTCTGTGTGTGCTGAGAAATAAATTCATTAAGGTATCGTATACATTTTTTAATGTTAAACAGGTTGATTTGCTGTATGTGAACATTTAAAATATCTCGCAATTTTTGTAGCTGTGTTTTGGTATGTCTTCACTTTATTTTTTTTTTTGGTGAGGAAGGTTGGCCCTGAGCTAACAGCTGTACCAATCTTCCTCTTTTTGCTTGAGGAAGATTGTCACTGAACTGACATCTGCGCCAATCTTCCTCTACTTTTGTATATGGGACACTGCCACAGCACGGCTTGATGAGCAGTGCATAGGTCTGCATCTGGGATCTGAACCCTGCAGACCACAGGGTACTGAAGTGGAGCGTGTGAACCTAACCACTACACCACGGGGCCAGCCCCGTCTTCATTTGACGTTGGACCTGCTAGAAACCTCCAACAATGGAGCGGGCTGGGCTCCTTTGACCTCTGGGAGGTGACGCACTGCAGACCCTCTCACCTAGCTGTTCCGTGAGCTTCTTGTAAGCTGGGTCGATCCTTCTCATGGCCTTTATCAGATCTTTCTTTCGGAACTTAATCTCCACTGTTCCCTCCGGCTCCAGAACACCCCCCCTGAAAATAGAAGTGGCAGGGGGTAGGTGTGTGGTGTCCTCTAGTGAGCAACAGCCAGGAGACACGGGGTGGGGGCAAGAGAGTCAGGAAATCTGGGGGTCCGTTCTCAGCTCTTTCGTTGACTCACTGTGTGACCTTGGGCAAGTCACATCCTCTCTCTGATCATCTGTTCCTACATCCAGAAAATGAGGGACTGAGCCAACTTTTTAAAGTACAGTGTTCTCAGCTCTGGAGAGCCCTTTCAGCCACAAGAGACTATGACTTTCTCTGGAGCAGCATAACCATCCTCTCTTCAGCCACAGTCCTTTCTGACTCCTAACTTCTGCTCTCCTAGAGCCAGGGTACTACTTCCGATTTCCTTAAAGCTCACAAAGGCTCAGTGAGGAGCCCAACATGGTCCCATGTGAGCTGCCCTCCCATTTCCAACCCTCTCTCTCACCCCTCAGTCTCTCCCTGCTCCTTTTCTTTCCACAGCTTGGAAGCCCTGAGGAATACTATCTGTGGCTCTGAGCTTCCCGGTGGCCAGAGTGAAAAGTTAATGATGACCCCATTCGAGGTCCCATCCTGAGTCTTCCTGGACTGACCTCACAGCCTCCCATAAGGGTCTAGGTGCAAAAGAAGGCACTTAGACAGGTTTGGTTCATTTGCATAATATCACAATGCCTGGCATCATGCCTGGTACACGGAAGGTACTCAATAAATATTCATTGAATGAATGAATGAATAAGGGAGTGGACACAGAAAGGGTGCCTACATCTGGGGCAGAACTACTCTTGAAGGCTTTTCATCCTGCACAGCCTGGAGCCTGGTCTTCACTTTGAAGGCATTCAAACACTGTGTTGCAAGTATTATTGTCATCATCCTTTCTGTAGGAGCTCCTGAGATAAATTCCTCCTAAAAAAATGTCAAGAAGGTTTCTCTCCCCTGAAGAACTGGTATCCTCTCATGCAAGTATTCATTCAGTCATCCGTCGGCCAGCGTTTCCCAACCACCCACTAGGAGTCAGGCCCTGGGTTATAAAAATGAATGAAACACACCCCCTACGGGAACTCATAGCTTTGGGGTAGACTCAGAGTCTAGTGAGAACTAGCTGTCTGCTCATATTTCTGTTTTCATCCTTGCTGCCAGGAAGCTCAGGTG
Source organism: Equus quagga (assembly GCF_021613505.1). Taxonomy (NCBI): domain Eukaryota; kingdom Metazoa; phylum Chordata; class Mammalia; order Perissodactyla; family Equidae; genus Equus; species Equus quagga. The sequence continues at coordinate 81,113,301 of NC_060281.1, forward strand.
CTGTGGTCTTCCTTATTTTTGGATTGCAAACTTCCTTGGGAAACAGGTGAGTATAAATTATGAAAAAACAGACAACTCCTCCGCCACTTCTGGGCTCCAGCCAGGAACTCTACTGAGAAAATTCAATCACACACGGGATGCTAGCTTCAGATCGGTAGAACTGGAGAGTCCCCATCTTTCAGAAACTCAGGACACCCCTATTCTCCCCGGCCAGTGGCTCAGAGGGAGAATGTGCTCAGGACTGGGAGTGAGAACAAGAAAAAGCTAAGCCAGGATGAGCCCGACATACCCACCTGCTCTCTTTGTCCGCGTACATCTCTATGCACAGGGGGTTGATGGTGGAGTCCAGGACCACCCAGGAGCCTCCCCGGAGCTCCGCGTAGGGCGGGATATAGATGAGGATGGGCTGTCTGTACTGCCTGAGGCCGTCCACGATGTAGGCGCCAAACTTCACCACCTGGTCGTACATGTCTGAAAAACCAAGCGGCCACCCAGCGAGGCGTCTTCAGGACCCAGGACGCGTCCACATGCAAAGCTACAGCCTTCGTCGTCCTGGGGGTCCTGGGAGAGTGTGTGCAGCTGGGAGGCCTCACAGAGCCATAGAAAGAGCACTGGGCCGGGAGGCAGGAGCCGGCCCATGCACAGATGGCATGCTAAGTGTCCGTGCGACCTAGGACAAGTCACTCTCCCTGCTTGGGCCTCAGTGTCCCCATCAGGAAAAAGAGGCACAGAAAGAAATGATCTCTACGATTCCCTCGGCCCTGACTCTGGGACGCCCTGAGTGGCCCTGCCTGTCCCGCCGTCTCTACACACGGAGCCCGCCCCAACAATAACCCAGGCCCTTCGCTCCTGCCAGCAGGCAGCACGGCCCTCACTCATCACCAAGATGCACCCCTCCAAGCACCAGGCACGCTCCGTGCTAACAATAATGCAGTAATAAAATCCCCATAACCACACTGAGAGGGAACGCCAGGGGCCAGCAATCAGCTCATCTAATCCTCACCTCAACCCTCTGAGGTTGGTCCTATTCTTACCCCCTTCACAGAAGGGGGAAACTGAGGCTCAGAGAGGTCACCCAGTTAGCCAGGATTCACCACAGGCCTGCCCGCCTTCCAGTCTGGCTCTTTGCTCAACATCCCACTGAGCGCCCCTGTATCCCGCAGTGTGCTCGGTGGCTTAAAAAGCACTCGCACCACTGTGGGGTCAGAAGCACCTTCTCCTCATCTTACCAAGCTGGGAGGTGACTGCCGGGCTGCCCCTCCCTGTCCTGCCACTCACAGCGTGACCTCCGGCAGCCACACCGGGAACCCTCAGTTCCTCATCTGCAAAATGGGCCGACGTTACCTGAACTGCTCCCGTCCTCAGGGCTGTGGGGGAGCTTGGCTAAGAGGACGAGGAGACCATACATAGAAAAATGGCGTCGCCACCCGAGGGGGCTGCCTGTCCTGGGCACTGACCCCACAGCTTCAGGGCACTCACGGGAAAGGTGGCTTTACCTTTCATGCCACCGGAGAAGCCCCTCCAGTTGGCAAAGATCATCAGGGGCAACTTCTCCTGGTTGAAATCCTTGATGGCCTGGGCGGTCTTGTAGGCCGAGTCTGGGAACCACACCTGGCCCGCCTGCTGGATTATCTGGAACACAGAGGAGCCTGGATCAGAACCATGTGTGCAAGAGCGGCCCCAGGACACGGCGACTGGTGGGCAATCTGACCCGTGTTGCCACCAACACCAGAGCCAGGGCTCAGGAGGGCCCAAAGCTGGGCTAAGGGCCCCACTTGACCCTCACGCTGCAGCCCAGGGAGGTTCTTGTTGCCCTATTCACAGGCTCAGAGGTGCCGCAAGCTAGTGGAGGCCACACTGCGTCAGCGGCATAGCCAGTCCCAGGACCCACCCTCTGACTTCCGAGCTCCTCCCAGTGTGTGCTGTGGCCCACCCTAGAAACAGCAACGGGGCAGGGGCGAAAGGCAGGAGGGGTTCCCAGACACCTGTCAGCCTCTGAGGAGGAAGGAAGACAGTGTGGAACATCACATACCCCATGGAGAGAGCGCCACCAGAGAAACGGCTACAAGGCCCCCAGGGTCAAGGACTCCTCCGAGCCTCTGAGCTGGAAAGGCAGGCGTGCGACCACCCAGGACCCACTCTCGTCGGCCGAGCTGGTGGAACCGCAGCCCCAGACCCCGGCCCCCTCACCTTGGCCTCGGAATCCAGGTTGGCAGGGTCTGCAGGCACCACCACCTCCACCATCCGCGTCTCCACAGCGATCACTCCGACGGGAATGCCCCCCAGCCTGCAAGGCAGAGTAGAGGTGAGCCGGGCGCTGAGCGGCACCCCTGTAGGGTCCAGGCACAGGGTCCACCGGCCCTGGCTGACATTCCACGGGCATTCTGGGAGTGGGCACCATGGCCAGGACGAGGGCGTGCAGAGGAGAACGCTGGTTTTACTCTGACAGCTTATTTCACTGGGAGGCATGGAAGTAGCTCGAAAGCAGTACGAGCCTCTGGACAAGCCGGCAGCCGGAAAGGGCCCGTTAGACACCTTCCGGGGGCAACAGCTGTCGGGGTGGGGCAGGGTCAGCCCCCTGCAGAACAGAAGCAGCGCTGTCCACTAGAACTTTCTGGGATGCTGGCCATGTTCTCTGTCTGAGCAGCTGCGAATGGCATGTGGCTACTGAGCACTTGAAATGTGGTAAGGGCAACGGAGGAACTGAGCATGTCATCCTCTTTCCTTCTGACTCATTTCAGTTTGAAGTGTCCTATGTGGCCAGCAGCTACCACACTGGACAGCGCAGGTCTAGGACCAGGTCGCATTTGCCAAGGATTAAAGGATGCCGAGCCTGCAGAGGCATCAGCTCAGGGGACGCCGTGACACCAGTAACCGCTGCGGCTTGCTCCCGGCCGCCCTGTGCTGGGTGCATCACTGGATCGCTCTCATTTGCTCTCCCAACAGCCCCACGAGGCAGGTGGGGGCACAGCACTCTTCGAACAAGGGAAGGGCTTCCGAGCGGAAAGAGGAGTAGATTTCACCTCTGGTTTAAAAAGGAGTTTTTAAAATCAAACGCTTACGGACAAGTGACTAAGTGCCAGTACTGGGCTTAGCATCTAGTATTTTAATACTTAGTTACTGACCAGGAGCTAAATAATGACGACAGTAACAGCAGGCGCCACCACTTGCGTGGGATTTATGATATTTTAAGTGCTCAACATATGTAATCAGCACGACAATCCTCTGGGGGTGGACTCATCACCCCCGTTTTACAGATGAGGATGTGAAGGCCCAGAGAGGGTGACAGCCTTGATCTCAGGTCCGACTCCAGGGCCTGGACCGGGAGCAACGACATCAGGCCAGGAATCTGCATGGCGAATTACGAGGCTGCTGCTTTGGGTTCCACAGAGGGAGGAACTTTCGGGAAGCGGGGGCTGTCTAGAAAGATGAGGGCCACACAGCTGAGGAGTGAGTGGCTCGGCGGAAAGCACTCGGGCAGCTCGGCCTCCAGCAGCTGTGGGGTACACCAGGGCTCCCTGGGGCGGCCCTCCTGAAATGGGATTCACAGTTTGGAGCGTCCAGTTTTCTGGGGAGAGCACCCAGGGCCACCTTCTGCTTCCCAAAGGGGTCTGCGGTCCCTGTGGCTAGAGAGCCCTGACCTAGGGGCAGACACTAGGGGCAAGGGTCCTCGCCCCCAGCAAGAAGTTGGCTGAGATGCCTTCTAAGGCCACAGACAAAGCTGGACTTTATAAAGAACTGTATCATATAGAAAACCATCCTCTAAATTGGTTTTTCTTTCATAAAATCCTGGGGCCAAGAAGAAAGTGTCCCTGGGGGCCACCTGGGAGGAAAGAACCACCTGGCCTGCACCTGGGAGTCCCAGTGCCTGCTGAGGCCAGGTGTGTGCAGACTGCCCCATCCTCAGGGTTACCTTGCTCGTCCCGTCACCACAGTCTGGGCCCAGGGCGCCATGATTTCCCTGAAACTGCCGTGGTCGAAGAATCCACTCTGCCAGGATCCCTTCAGAGCTGTGGGCAGAAGGACAGAAGCCCAGGCTGAGGGGCTGGGTTGACGAGGGTCCCCAGGGTCCACCTGGCGGGGCAGGCTGCCCTGCATGCTCTCTAAGGACAGCCCGATCTTGACAGCCCAAACACCTTTTTCCCTGGAAAAACCACACAGATCCCAACCATCTCCCAAAAAAACAGAAGGAGAAAGCGGGAGTGCAGAAAACACACCAACTCAGGACTTCAGTCCATACGGAACACCCAACTACATCCACCCCCATCGATGTCACGCAGGGATCCTAGTCACAGTCTCTGCCTTTTCTTCCCACCAGGCAAAGAGAGCGGATGGACACCTTCGGAAGGTGGGATTTCAGGAAGGTACCACCTGCCCTGGAAAACACATCGCCAACCTGCTGGCTGCTGCTTAATCACCATTTAGCTGGAAGAAAGTCTTCAATTTCCCAGAGAGAGAGAGAATACGATGATGTCAGCTGCCCCTGTCCCTGGAGGGGCGATGGTACTTGAGTCACCCCGTGGGGTAAAGGACTAGCATGGACCAGAGGAGCCAGGCAGCACGAGGGTCTCAAGTTGCAGGTGGGGGAGGCTGGGCTCCTGGGAACACAGCCCCCCAGCTTCCACGTCTGCCTGAGGGCCGGCCTGACTAGCTGAGCAAACCATCAGGAACCAGTTGGCCCTCTTTTAACCAGGATAAAGCCAGCCCCCTCAGCGCTCACGGGCGAGAAAGCCAAGAGAAATAGAAAAGGCAGAAGCAAGCAGGCGGGCCTCGTCTGCAGGCAGAGCCGGGCAGGCTCCTGATGGCCGCCTCTCCAGCACCACGCAGTGGCACAAGCAGGCTGATTTCTAAGGGTGGCGGCACGTGAAATCCTCGCCTCGGGATTACTGTGACAGGGAGCTCAGCTTTCCTGCTCTGTCCTGGTTGCTCGGAATGTAATCACACACCTCCAGGAGACAGCCTGCCCCTTTCAGAGGGAGAGAATGAATGTGTGCCAGCATGCATGTTCACACATGCGTGTGCATGTCTGCACACGTGTGTGTTTAGAAGAGGCTATGTTGCCTGTCCTGGATAAACCCATGGAGAATCACTTTATTAAGGTCTAGCCAAATAGATAAAGAGACAGAGGGAGGGAGAGAGAGAGGCAGTGTTCTCTTTGAAACTCTCACATTTCAGCCTCGGATTTTCCACCTGTGTAAGCAGGGGGCAGTGTGGGGAGAGAGCCATGACCTCTGTTGCCCTTCACCTCCCTCTATCAGCTCCAGAAACCGGAGGCTGTTTCCACCCCTTCTTGGTCAAGAGCTCAGGAAATTCATAGAGTAGAATCAGTTCCTGCATCCCCTGCCTCTGATCTTGGGGGCACCCCTCGGGGATATCTGACCAAACATCACGCTTCTACCCACAGGCTCCTGGATCCCAGGCCCAGAAAGACACCCAGCACCCAGGTCTCTGGCAAAGCACCGTAGGACTTACTTGGGTGAGGCCTTCCCGCAAGCATCCACCGGGGGTTGTAGGGAGCTCTGGACGGGAGGAATTCGATCTCTCTGTCAATGGGGTCAGTGGGCAGAATGATAGGGACGGGGCTGCGGTTATCCTGGAAGAGAAAGCCAGGTCTGCGACTCCAGTTTCCCATGCTTGTCAGTATGCCTGTGGTCTTCTCTTCGCGCTTCCCTCCTCTGACTACGATGATGCCTGGTTACGCAGCACTAGCCCCTCCCAATCTAGCTCATCAGCACAATTATGGGCAGCAGGTGGTGAGGGCCTACTATGTGCTGGGCTCTCAACACTATTTCTTTTTTTTTAATTTTTTTTTTTTTTTTAAGGATTGGCACCTGCGCTAACAACTGCTGCCAATCTTTTTTTTTTTTTTTTTCTGCTTTATTTCCCAAACCCCCCCTGTACACAGTTGTATATCTTAATTGCAGGTCCTTCTAGTTGTGGGATGTGGGACGCCGCCTCAATGTGGCCTGACGAGGGGTGCCATGTCCGCGCCCAGGATCTGAACCCTGGGCTGCCGCAGCGGAGTGCGCGAACTTAACCACTCGGCCACAGAGCCGGCCCCTCAACACTATTTCATGGAACCATCGTGATAACACCCTGGGGTAGGCGCTGATCTTACTCCCATTTCGCAGATGAAGACACTGAGGCTCAGGAAGATTCAGAGACTGTCCCAACATCTCATTGCTACCAGGGAGGAAGGAATTGAATGCAGCCTGACTGCAAAACTTGGGAATTCTCTACCGTCCAAAGTTACCTCTTTTGATGAGAGGCAATGCCACCGTTTCTAAAGGATCAACATCCTTACAATGGTATTAAAAAAAACACCCCGAAAATAGCTAGTAGAGGGCTGAGTGTCAGAGAGGGAAGGAGACAGGAGTAAGGAAAAACTACCCCAGCCACATGTGCAGTGCTGCCTGCCCGCCCCCCCCATGCCCCTGTAGCACCCAGCAAATGAACCTGATACAGAGTCTTCCAGGCCCTAAGCCGTGGGGGGGGGGGGGGTGTGTGGGGGATACTGCACCTTTGGCATATAGGACAGCCACTCCAGGATCGTATAAATGCCCTCGAAGTCATCTGGCACGGTGCTGTGGGAGACGCCATTGTAATGCATGATCTGCACGCCACCCAGCTGGTTGTTGGACGTGTAAACCTCTCTGCCCAGGACCTGCTTTGACACGGCACGGTTAGCAAGGTCCTGCCCAGCCAGGGTCCCTTCCACTTGCTTGGAAATCATCTCCCTCGGTGGTCCTCAACTCCGACTGCACAGGAGAATCACCTGGGAGCTTTCAAAGATCCTGATGCCCAGGCTGCATCCAGACCAATCACATTAGAATCTTTGGGGCTGGGACTCAGGCATCAGTATTTTGTTTTTAAGCTTCCAGATAATTTCACTACGCAGCCCAATTTGAGAAGCCATGATCCAGCTGATTACCTGGTTATCTCAAAAGCAAAACCCTTCCTGGTGTCTCTGATTCAGCAGGTCTGTGGTGGGGCCTGAGAATTTGCATTTCTAACAAGTCCCCAAGAAATGCTGACGCCGCTGGTCCTCTGGCCTGACTCTGAGACCCTCAGTGGGGTTTTAGCAGACACTATTTTGTGGAGGCTTTATAGCAACGTGGAAAATGTTTCAATACAGTGGAAAAAGGAGAATGCCAAACTGCACACTCACTAGGAGTCTAACGATGTAAAGACATAAGATGAGAGTGAAACACACCAAAACTACAGTAAGAGCAAAATTAACTTTTTTGTCATTTTCCAATTTCCTGCAATGTGTAATGCCGTTTTAATAATTTTTAAAAATTTAGTAATTTTTTTAAAACTTAATGTCGGTAATACAGCGAGTTAGTTCCACCAGAAGAGCCTAATACTTTTCTTCCCTTTTTTTTGGCTCATAAGAGGCCCAGATAACTGCAAACTGGAAAAAATAGCTCTTACATCAGTAGGAACAAAACTGGTTTCATGTTGAGAAAAATCCCCCATCTGGAGACAAGGGGAAGGTTAAAATGACGCCCTGTGCCCACACAGGCCCCTTCGCGGTCACCTTGTTGAGAGCGCTTGCTCCCGTCAGGATGATGTGGGAGTTCTCCACCTGGATCACTCGCTGGCCCAGCCTCACCAAGTAGGCCCCGATCCCAAGGGCTCGGCAGGTCACCTGCGGAGACAGGATCCCTGCTGGCTTCCTGAGGTGGCAGGCCCCGCCCCCCACGGGAGGGACAGCCCAGGCAGCCGCTGGGCACAAATGGAAGCTACAGCTTAGCCACTGGCAACCTGATTTGGGGCCAAACAGCAGAGGCAAAGACTGCTCTTCATGCTCGTGTGACCTTGGTTTCCTATCCAGAAAGAATGCAGTTAATGAAGAAGAGTGTTGTAAAGACAGAGAGCAGACACGGAATGTTCTGGTTCTTGCCTCAAGAGGCATGTGTGTAGCTCTTCTGAGCTTCGTCATTCACGAGCCATCGCAGCCTCTATACAACCAAGAGGATGTCTGGGAGTGCGTGTGAAACTGGTGTACCGGGTTAAGGGTATTGTGCCAACGTCTCTGTCCTGGTTTGGATAATGTATGGTGGTCACGTAAGACAGTCACGGGGAAAGCTGGGTGAAGGGCACGTGGGACCTCTCTGTACCATCTTGTAACTTCTGGTGAGTCCTGAACTATTTCAAAATAAAAAGACAGGTCTCTATGAAAGACATACATTTATATTTTATATATTCCAAATACATATATATCTTTTTATTTGGGAATATATATAAATGATATCTAGAAAATAAGTCTAAGGAAGACACTCATGGCCAGCATGTCCCACCTTGGAAACTAAAGATCCAACACTGACCGTAAAAATAAGGTCTTGACTGACAGTTTACACTAAAGAGGACTATGCTCCCCTCCTCCTTCTATTAGAAACGGAAACTGTTTTTGGAAAGGCCAAGTGGTAAGGGGGAGAGACTGATTCAATACCAGCTAAAATTAAACCCAAGTCCTTCTAAATAGCCAATACTTTTTAAATAAGAGGAGACTGGACTGTGATTCAAACAAATCAACTACAGAAAGATTCTTTTTGAGATGACCACTAAAACTGAACCCCAACTGGGTTCTGACGCTATTATAAAGAATTGTCGTTGATATTCTAGGTGTAATAACAGTAATTGAGGTTACGTAAAAAGTGCGGGGGAGTCTTTAGCTGTTAAAGATCCACACTGATATTTACAGATGGAAAGATACGACAGCGGGTTTGCTTTAAGATATTCCACAAGTGGGAGAGAGGGATCGAGAACGCAGGGACGGCTACATGCTGATAAACAGTCTGAACTGCGTGATGAGCACATGAGGCTATCCATTCTCTTTACTTTGGTGATCACTTTAAAGTTTCTCTAATAAAAAGTTGAGACATAAGAGAAAATCAAACAGGAGGAGACTCACCAAGCTGATGGTGACGATCTCTTCGTAAGCCAGGGAGGACTCCCCGGCAATCATGCCCGAGCCCCTCAGGTTCTCCACGCCCAGGCCGTCGTCCTTCCCAATGATATCCGTGATGACGTACCTTCAAAGCCAAACACGCGTTAAAGACCGAGATCTAGTCCAGAAAAGTCCAAGGCTGATGCATCTAGCAAGGACCCGGGGCAGGAGGGACAAGCAAGGTGAGGAACTGGAAGGCGATAACGCAGCCAGAGGTGAAACAAACCCTCAGCATTGGCCCTAAAGTTTCTAGAAGGGCTCGGTCAGCATCAATAATTACCACCCCTCCAATCAAAGACATCCGCCTGTTCGGAGGCTGTCTTAATGAGACGTCATCCCCACTGTGCATTTCTCCAAGAGCAATCTAGAATAGCAATTGGTCTGCAGAGAGACAGGGGTATACACGGTAAGCCACTAGTTCTCAACCCATCAACCAAGACTCCACAGCCACATAAGTGTGAGAGACTACAGCCTAACACCTGCTGGAGATTCACCAGGCACTTCAGCATGTTAAAGGTTCTGAGAAGGTCTGCAGGAAAGATGCTTGTTAGATCTCATGTAACCCCGGGTTTCTCGAACTTACTTGGCAATGGGAACTTTCCTCCTTCCCAAATATTACCAACTAACAGTCCAGAAATCCCAATCTGGGAAATTCTAATTTAATCTACCTCACTAAAAAACCCACAACTTTTCCTGGAAAAGACAGCTGGTAGCCATCGACATTCTCACTGCGCAGATGCCTGCCCAGTTCGCAAAATCACCACTGCATCAGGCCGGCCGATCTGGTCACAGATCATGAGCCTGCAGCTCTGGGGACATCATGGGAGCCCAACCTAATTCTCCCTGCGTGATGTGCTGTCTTTGTGAAAGGCATGACTGGTTTTGGAATGACAAGGATGGGTTCACCCTGGAGAAGGCCCCAGGTATTTAACTCATCAGTGCCTAGAAGCTCAGGGCTCCCACTGTACAAACACCACCTCCCCACGGAAAATACCGCCACGAGCCCAGAGGCAGAGAGATGATGGCCCCATTAGAAGCTGCAATTAATCACGGGCCAAACGAGGGAGCTGCCTGACAGGTTATTTACCTGGATTCTCCTTCTTCCTCGATGTGTTTACAATGGACGGAGTTCAGGGAGCTGATTCGGGTGTAGTCTTGGGGGGTCAGGTACAGGTATTTGAATCCCTTAAAAAAATATACTCCAGTGAGGTACGAACCCAGGTCCCTGCACCCGACACATTAATAACAGGTATAAACGGAAGGTCTGCTCGGTGCTAAGGGCTTTCCACTCATCCTTACAACACAACCTCACGTTATTCCTGGTCTCCCTCATTCAGTGTTTCTCAATCATCTTTTCATTATGGATCCCTACGGAACTAAGGAGCCCTTCAAACATTTTTTTTCTTTATTGCCAGCCTCCTCTCATAAAATTTTATTATAGGTATATTGTTTACATAATATGTATATAATGTGTGTGAGTACATAGGTCTACATATGTGTGTATATGCTTTTTACATGAGAAAAATAATCTCTGCCCCCTTTCGGGGGAAATATCACCCCCTTGAGAATGCACGCTCTAGTCGCAAAGAATGATTCTGTCCCCTGCATTTTCACGTCACAAAATGTGCGCTGTTCTCTCACTCGTTTTGCCTTTCACTGTAGCTGGCATCTACATGTCTCTGGATGCCTTTTAAGAACTCTCTGAGGACAAGGCCCATGTATTACTCACCTTTGCATCCTCCGTCTACGCTGCATTCAGGAGATGCTCAGTACATATTCGCTCAGTGTTTATACACTTTTCTCATTACTGTCCCCCTAAGGAGACCTTTTTCCTAACTGCCATCCCCTCCCATGAAATTTTAATGCCAACATACTGTTTGTATGCCTGTTTATATTCCGCATGGATATACTATGTTATATATAAAGAGCATGTAGTAAGATTATCTTTACCCTCTTGTGGGTGCTATGACCCCCACTGAAAATACAACGCCAGGTGAGTGGAATCACACCGCCACACCTGCTTCGTGACGTACTTTGTGGGGGTCTTCTGGGTCCACCCACGCCACCTGGAACATGTGTTTGATCTCCTCTGCAAGGCCGATCCGGGCCCCGCTGTTGGCTGCCAGGTAGATCTTGGGGATGCCCTCTGCCCGGGCCATCTCGGACGCCCGCAGGTACAGAAGGTCTTCTCCCAGCCCAAAGGATCCGATGCGGAAGGTAATGTCGTTGCTGATGACAATCACGTCCCGCCCTTCTGGATACTCTCGCGTCTTAAACCTCATTTTGAAGGCCACCATGCCCACCTGGCGAGTGGATGAACGCACAAGGAAGACAGGTTTGCTTCGGCAGAAGGAAATTTTTTGAAAGGGTGATTCCAGCCAGGGATTGGGCTCCGTGGAGTCCTTACCTCGTTTCCTCCCGGAAGTCGGTTCATCTCCACCAGCTGGCCCTGAGGGTCCAGCACTAGTTCGGTGTATGTCAGGATGTCTTTGGGGTACTTGTCTGGGGAGCCCCACAGTTTAAAGAGAGCCTGGGGAGAGGGGAGGAAAGCAACGCCTGGAGTCATCAGTAGAGAGTGACATTTTCTAGCTCTTTTGAAATCATGAACCATTTAAAGCACGCAGAAAAACATGCAGAATAATAAATACCCAAGCACCCATCTTGTGGTTTTGTCAAATCATAATTTTTCCATAGTTGCTTAAGATTTTTTTTAAAGAAATAAGAAAAATGTGGTTGAAGCCGTGGTGTCTCCTCCCCCACCGTCCTCCTACCTGCAGGTAACCATTATCCTGAATTTGTGTCCCAGCCCGCCGTGTATTTGCCAATTTTTATTTCATCATGTATGCACACACTTAAAACATATAGTATTATTCTGCGTGACAAACTTTAAATAAATGGTATTGCACTGGACACATCCGTCTGCAACCTGCTTTTTCAACTCTCCTATTTGTCAGAGAGACTTATCCATATTGATACATTTAGCTCTGGTTTATTCATTTTCTCTGCTATTCCGTTTCCACGGTGTGAATCTATCACAGTTTACGTGTTCACAACTCTTTTTAGGAACACTGGCTTGTTTTCAGTTCCACAGTGTTACCAAAAGGCCGTAACAAACATCCTTATGGTTTCTTCTCATAAACATTGATGGGAAGTTCACCGGGCCTATACCCAGGAGCGGCACCCCCAGGACACAGAGCATGTGACACTTCAACTTTACTTGGTATTATCAGATCGCTCTCAAATTTTGTGAAGCTCTCTATGGTCCCAGGAAGAATGTCTAAGAACTCCTTTGCTCCATACACTTGCCAATACTTAGTTTGGTTCAAAGATGTGCACCCACCTTTCGGGTGTGACATTTCACTGTGGCCCTGCTCTGTACCCCCGATTACTAGTGAGGTGGACATCTCTGAAGATGTTCATTGACCAGGTGAGTTTCTTTTTGCCAATTTCCCGTTTATAACTCCTGCCTATATTTTTTTATAGCTCTGCTTGTTTTTTCCTAATTGATTTATCTGTAGATAATCTAGTTCTGATCCCTTGCTGGTAATAGGCATTGAAACATATTCTTCCGATCTGGGGCTTATCTTTTCTCTTTTGCATAAAGAACTTTTAAATTTTAATGTAATCAAATTTGTGGGTCTTTTCCTGTATAATTTATGCTTTTAACTGACTCATAGTGGCTTTAATCCTCTTGAAATTCATTTTCGTATGCTGGATGAGGTAGAAATCGAAATTGATTTTTTTTAAATAGATAAGCAATTTCCTTGTAGCTTTTAGTGAAGTCTGTTCCCTTCATTCACAATCTCACCTCTGCCCTTTGTCGGGGTTCTGTTTCTGCGTGGGTCTGACTCCTGGCTCTGTTCTATTCCATTGGTCTATTTATCTAGCTCCATTACAATACCACTTCTGTGTATTAAGTACTGCTGCTTTAAAATCAGTAACGGAATCTGCTAAGACAAGTCCTCCTGACTTTCTTCTTTTCCAAAATTGTTTTTGCTGTTAATGGGCTTTTGCTTTTCCATAGGAATTAAGTTTCACAAAAAAACCCTGGAATTATACGGAACTTATTAATTTAGGCAGAACTAATATCTTTCCAACAATGAAATCTTCCCATCACTCGTGAGCATGATATCTCTCTCCATTTATCTAGGCTTAAAGTATTTCGATAAAGTTTTAAAATTTCCTCCATAAAGGTCTTGTATGGTTTTTTTATTAATTTATTCCTAGGTAACCTTCTAACTGATCTTAATATTGTAAATGGCATTTTTTTTCAAATTCCATTTTACAATTACTGCTGGTCTACGAGAATGCAATTAATTTTTGCATACCGATCTTGTATCTGGCATTCTTGCTGTAGTACCTAATTAGTTCCACAGATTCTCTTGGATTTCTTATATAGGCATTTCCATCATCTGCAAAAAGCACCATTTTGCTTTTTTCTTTCCAGTCTTTACACTTTTTATTTCTTTTGCTCATCTTTTTGCATTGGCCAGGAACTCCAATAAAAAACATTGACTAGAAGTGCTGATAATGGGCACTTCTGTCTTGTCTGGGAAAAGAATACTTCCAACATTTCCCCGTCAGGTGCTATTCATTTCAGGTTGCGATTTTTTATCAAGATAAACAAATTCCTTTCTATTCCTAGCTTATTAAAAGATTTTATTATAAATAGATGCTGTCTTGTCAAATACTTTCTTTGCACCTATTGAGAAATTTAAGTTTCTTCTTAATCTATTAATATGGTAAATTATATGGATAGACTGCTTAATATCAAATCCTATAAGAAGTCACAAGATAAACCCCACTTGGTCTAAATTTTTCCTTAATTGTTACTGGACTTCACTTGCTAATGTTTTATTTATGATTTTTGTGTCCATGTTCGTAAATGAGATAATAAACCCCTTCTCCTAATGTTCTTCCCTGAGATTAAGGTAATAACCCGATAAAATGAGTTAAGAAGCATTCCCTTTTTTTCCTACTCTCTAAACAACTCGCACTCAATAACAGAATTATCTGTTCCTTGAAGGTTTGACAGAAATTGTTATAAAATCATCTGGGCTCAATTTTAGTGAATAGACTTTTTAAACTATTAATTCAACTTCTTTAATGCTTATAATCTATTTAGATTTTCTATTTTTTCTTGAGTCACTTTTGATAAGATACATTTTTCTCAGAAATTTTCCACTTCGTCTAAGTTTTCAAATTTATGCATTGTCCTTAGTATTCTGTCTCTGTAGCTGAAAGAAAGGGAATGGATTTGCTCCTCATTTGTCTTTATTTTTCTATGTATTTCTTACCCTATGGCCTTTGAGGTCAGAGGCAAAAGGATACAGACGATGACATTCTTAATCACAAAAGTTTCCATTTATTAAGCACCTACTGAATACTTTATATCTATTTCTCACAACAACCTTGTGACGTAGGTACTGCTATTCTCCTCGTTTTACAGAGGAGGAAAGTGGCCCAGAGAGGTGAAGGAACTTGCCCTCCTTCAGGACACACAGGAAACAAAGGACAGACCCAGGATTCAGACCCGCGCCTGAGCGACCCTAGACAGCAGCTCCTCCTCCTATTCTGCATCTCCTACGCCTGAGTGCACTGATGCTTTCCTGCCTGCAGCCGAGGGTCCACGAGCATCATCCACAATGCAGTGGAGGGGAGGGAAACGGACATCCAGGTCTCCAGTGCCAGTGTGTTCAGTGCCTCCAAAGGGCCTACTACATAGAAAAATAAAGGCATAGAAAACATACCAGAAGGAAACACACTAAAATGCGACTGCAGTCACCAACAGTGGACAGATCACATACGGGTAAAATTGAATTCGCTTATTCCTATTTTTCTATATTTTCCAATGTATGCTTTAATAATCAGAAGAACATAACAAACGTTATTTTTTAAAAGTAGACTAAAACTTCCTCAAGGCCGTGACCCCACCCTCTTCCTCACGGTCTATCTGCCCTGAAAATGGTGCCTGGCAAGTGGCAAATACTTAATAAGTAAGTATTTAAAAGACCAGAAGGAAACACATCAAAACGTCAAGCATGGAACTATCAGTTACTCTTTTCTTCTTTCCACTGTCCTGTATTTTCTGAAGTTCTTATCTGCTATTACTTTCATCGTTGGGATAAAATTAGGTTTACTTTATGGGGCCAGCCAGGTGGTGCAGCAGTTAAGTGTGCACGCTCCGCTTTGGCAGCCCGGGGTCCGCCAGTCTGGATCCCAGGTGCAGACATGTCACCGCTTGGCAAGCCATGCTGTGGCAGGCCTCCCACATAGAAAGTAAAGGAAGATGGGCACGGATGTTAGCTCAGGGCCAGTCTTCCTCAGAGAAAAGAGGAGGATTGGCAGCAGATGTTAGCTCAGGGCCAATCTTCCTCAGCAAAAAGCAGAGGATTGGCAGTAGTTAGCTCAGGGCTAAGCTTCCTCAAAAAAAGAAAAATAAATAAAAGGTTTATTTTAGAAAAAAATACTATGAAGTCATTCCCAATGTTAACTTCTTTTTCTTCATGAGGACCTTGTTATCTAGGCTGGGGTCTTCAGAAGAGTAGCTGAGGACAGAGGAGTGTGGTGCTGGTGGAGTTCCTAAGGGAGCCCAGAGGTGCTGGGTCTGACCGCAGGACTTGCCTGCCTGAACATCTCCGGGAGGTCGTACACGTAGGTGGTCCCCAGGGACTGAGCCTGGAATCGCTTGGCCTGAAGCAGGTCCTTGGTGACATAGGGAGTGTTGATCAGCATCCCGTGCTGGGGCCCTTGTTTGTTGCCAAAGGAGTGAAACATGATCTGGACCAGAAAGAGGAAAACAGAGTGAGGCAGGCAAGTCTCAGGGAACCAAGCTCCTGCCCACTTTATTTCTAGCCGGTCCCTCAGTGGAACCGCAACGGGGGGAAGGAAAGCGTGTCACGTCACAGAACAAAGTCAGGGCCTGGGAGAGCCAACGTTCCTCTCTGCTGCTGTGGGCAACCAGAACGAGGAGGACAGAGGGAGATGGGAAACAGAGCTCGAAAACTGCAACTATCATACGACCGTACATTCACACACGAACAAGAGGACATACAAACTGGTGAAATCTGAACAAGGTCCCCATTCCAGCTAACCCTACGGTACCAGTGTCAATTTCCTGCTTTGACAACATCCTACAGTTATGTAAGATGTTATCATCAGGAAGTCGGGTGAAGGGCACATCAGAACTCTTTGTACTATTTTTGCAACCTCTTAAGAGTCTGTTTCAAAACAAAAACTATATATTTAAAAACGGCAGTCAATGGAATATTTGATTGACTTTATAAAAGTCTGTTCTGAAATATAATGGGGGAAAATGCCCACTGCCCCAAGTGAACCAGTCTGGAAGGTGCGTTATACTCAACCACAGTACTCCACATCTTAGCCAAATATGGTCCTACAACGGACTAAATTTTGGATTCATTCTCCTCCCTGGGGGAAGGAACGACTGCCATTCAGAAGCTAACACGTTTATCCTAAAGCTCCGAGGAGCGACCCCAATCCCACCTGGCAAGGCAAGACAGCCACCGAATGCTGTTTTTATCTACGCCTTGCTCTCCCAAGCAGCCTCTGCTCTGACTTGGCCCGCCGGGGCCCCGCCCAGCCTTACGTTTCCAGATCTGGGGTCAGTGACTTCTCTGTAGAGGCTGATGTCCAGGTAGTAGCCTGACTCGTTGGTGATGAACAGGCGGATGGGAGTCGCACTGTCGGTGGTGGTCTGGCGGATGTTGATCTTGACCTCAGCCTGCAGCACGCGGAGCTTCCACAGCCGGCTGCCGTAGCGCATCACCATGGAGCGCACCGACTCCTCGATCTGCCCCAAACCACGGCAACACCAACTTCACAGCCCATTCTGTGTACACTTGTACTATCCCTAGCACTGATAATGGGATAGTGAGATAGAGCGAATGCAAAATGCCTGGGACATAGTATGCATCCAGCAACTATCAGATAATAATAACCAAAAGCACCAGGCTAAGCCTTTAAAGCTCGCTAGATCATTCTGTCTTCGTAAGCACTCAGAGAGGCTGGCATTTTTATGCCCCACTGACAGAGAAGGAAACTGAGGCTGGTGAGAGACAGAGCGAGTACTCCTATGTTACACTGTCTTTATCTCCATCATGCACCTCCAGCCTGTGCCTTTTCTCCTCCGGGAACTATGCGGACTAGTGGCGTTGGGGCCTCTGCATGGGCCCTCTGCACCCTACACATGCCAGGCTGTTGCCAGGACTCCTTCCATAAGACCACCATAAACTGCCTGCTCATGAACCAGCCAGTGGAGTACCCGACAGAGCCTGGAGCCAGGGAGAGGACAAAACTTTGCTTTGAAGCATTTTGGACATCTGTGTTGTCCTATGAGTAAAGCGTGCCCATGGAGGGTGAACACCAGAACAGGGACAGTCCTAAAGGCAGTGGCTCACATAGGGATCTAGAATTAAATGACCGGAGGCTTGGTCTCCACCAGCAGCAACTGAGGTTCAAACACACACATACACATCCCGGAACTCGGGTCTCGAGTGCCAGGAGACAATACCCCAAAGCAGCATGCTGTGAAGAACCAGAGGTCCTGGAGAAGCTGAACCCAGAGCCCAGTGAGGGTCCCCCAGAGGCAAGACCTTGGAGGGGTCCATGATGACGGTGGGCACGAAGTTGAGGAAGATGTGGTTGCAGTCGGTGCGCACGCTGGTGTTGTTGAAGGCCACCTCCAGCTCGTCCATGGCCTCCAGGAGCAGCCGCTCACCCTCATTCTGCAGGTACTCGAAGGACGCTTCCTGCCAAAGGCGGGAGGGGCAGTGCTGCGGCAAGGGACGCAGGGCCCGCTCCAGGTGGCCAGAAACACAGCCTCAGAGAGGAGGGGGACAGGAAAACATTCCCCTCCTCTGAAAGGATCCCCAGGCGAGAACAGCAGAGCCCTGTCTCCCCAGGCGCAGGATGTGAAAGGCTCTCGAGCGTGGGCACCAAGTCTTTCTCTCCTCACCCTGATGCTTGGACAACTGGGGCCCTGCTGACCCCAGCTGACTGAGGCAGGGTTAGCCAGGTCAGGAGATGACAAACAGCTCACCCGGGAGCACACTTCTCAAACGTCCACACCCCAACCACCTCCTGTATTGGGTTCTCACACTCTGGGCCCCTATCGCCCTGCCCTAGTCACCCCAAGCCCAGGTACCAGATGACAAGGAACACACCCTGTGCTCCAGAAGCTGCTGGAATTGTTCAGACTAGCCAATCACAAGCCTGCTTTCCCTGCCTCACCCTTTCCTTCCTGCAGAAACCACAATAAGGCCTCTCGCCCAGTGTCGCCCTCTTCCTCCGCCTCCTGGACAACCCTGGTGCGTCCCCACGTGGCCCACATGGCATGGCGTGCCCCCTTCCCTTGGGCATTGTGAGTAACAAGCTATCTTTTCAATGGCACGTGTCTCCTCATCTGTCAGCCTTACCACACCTGAATACTAATAAAACCTATTAAAATATCTAGTTGACTGAAGCAGCAAAAAACTGAGATTAGCTGAACATCCATCAATGGAGGATTAGTAAAAAAACATTACATACATACGGTACTTCCGTGCAAGGAAATACCATGGAGTGGATCATCTCTATGAACATGGACAAGGAGCTGACCAGTAAAAAGACTAGCCTTCAAACGATTTGTCCGTGCTGAGCTCCCATCTGTAACATTACACCTATAACTCAATGTATGGAATTAGGCCTGGAAAAGGTCACCAACAGGGCTCACCCCTGGGTGGCAGGATTCTGGGTCCTTCCTGATTTTTAAAGGTGATTTTCAGTATTGTTTGAAATTTTCACACATAATCATGGGTTATTTTTCTTCTTTTGGTGAGGAAGATTGGGCAACTGAAGTAACGTCAGTTGCCAATGTTCCTCTTTTTGCTTGAAGAAGATTGTCCCTGAGCTATCAGCTGTGCCAATCTTCCTCTAGTTTATGTGGGATGCCACCACAGCATGGCTTGATGAGCGGTGTGTATGTCCGCTCCTGGGATCCGAACATGTGGACCCCAGGCCGCCGCAGTAGAGCGCAGGAACTTAACCACCATGCCACAGGGGCGGCCCATGGTTACTGTCCGAAGTGCAAGAACCAGTGAAAAATGATCATGCACCCCTCCAGCAAATACAAGAGAGTCTCTTAACAAACCAGCATCTTTCCATCCTATGGATTCTCTTCTCACGCAGAGAGCTCCATGTGACACAAGAAACAGAGCCACATGCCACCAGCCGGCATAGGAAAATAGGCTACTTTGCTGTCCACCTCCATGCTCCACACTGGAGCGTCACAAGGGCAGGGCTGGGTGTGCCCAGAGCACCTGCGACCCGCAGCATGCAGCCCAGGGCCCGGCACAGAGCAGGGAGTCCAAGAAGGGAAGGCACGAGCGAGAAGCTCAGAGGCAGAAAGAACCCCTGTGACATTTCACCTTTGTGATCAGGTCCGAGTGCCTGATGATGGCGCGGATGAAGAACCTGTGGTCCGTCACCTCCGCGCCCTCCTTCACCTTCGCAGCGCCCAGGTAGAGATGCATCTTGTGGTTGGCACAGGGCACGGCGGTCAGATCGAAGTTGCGCATCCGGCTGAGCTCCAGCTGGAAGGCCAGGGCGGGCTCCAGGTGCCGGTAAATGCGATCTTCTGCGAACTGTGGGTCGACCAGAGAGAAAAAGAGACACGGACGTAGGCGGAGTTTGACGTGGGGGCCGCGTGCCTGCTTGAGCCCCGCCCTGCAGACCCTGGGGTCTCTGAGTTCAGCACTCAGGAATGTAGTAGGCACTGCGTCTCCTAACTGTGAGCAAGCCCAGGGCTCAAGAAATTTGGGATCTTGCGAAGCGCCAGAGGAGAGCCATGGGCACTGCAAGTCTGATGAGGCCTCTGGACTCCTGGGTGAGCCTCGCTCGTCCCCAGCACCTGCCAGCACAGCCAGGCTGTTCTCCATCTCTCACAGCACAGAGCATTCCTCCAAAGGCCACTCGCCCCTGGTTTCTTTGGGGAAGCTGGTCACTGACTGACAGTGCTGGAGTCTAAACCAAAGACAAACCGAAGAAGCTCAAGAAAGCACAGGTCTTAACGAGAAAAGGAAGGCTTTGGATAAATTAAAATACAAAGTACTGAATTTGCTGGAGCCTCGAAGCCGTGCTGGGAACAAGCCCAATGATCTACAACAGGGCTCTCAGCAAACTTTTTCCTAAAGGGCCAGAGGACTGAGGGAGCAGACCTCTGCCACAGCTACTCGATTCTCCCGCTGGGGCGAGAAAGCCACAGTGGACAACAGTCATGGACTTGGTCTGGCCTCGTTCCCATCAAACTGTTTATAAAAACACGAGGCTGACCTGCAAGCCACAGTTTGCCAACTGCTGTTCTAGAAGAAGATAAGAAGAGGTTGGGAGAACCATCTTCCTGAGCGCATCAGTAAGTACAAAAACCATCCAGGTGAGAGAGAAACCTGCAGCAAAGGCTGAAAAGGCAGGAAACTCGAGGCCTGAGCTCCGTATGGAAACAAGGGCTCTCACTGGAAATACAATCCCGGAGGAAGGCCGAGGTGGACATAAAAGTAGCATGTTCTAGAACATGGAGATACCTTAAGGACTGGGGACTTTAGTTTCCCCGAATATCATAGATGCCAGAGAAGAGAGAACAATACCGTCGCTTTTTGTCATACCTCATCTCTTGCTCTGAATGTGAAAAACTTGGGAAATTCTTTCTGCAAAAAGAAATCCATAAAAAGACAATTAAATCAAGCAAGACTCATTTAAACATTTGTATACCTGCTTTGTGATTTTTAACCATAACCTAGTCTGCTTCTAGAATGAATAATCTGGAAGGCCGTCTCTTCTCTAGCAATTGATCTCTTCCAACCCCGGCTACAGAGTAATTGTCAGATCGAAGGCACTGAGCCCTGAAGGACGGAAAGACTCATGCATGCGCCCTGAGAATCGGACTGACCTGCTGGGCAATCAGGAATGTGATTCTTCGGAGTCCACAACCCACGAGGATGTCTTTCTGCATTAAAAACCAAACACAATAGAAGAGCATTTGGCCACAAAAAGGAATGAAGTACTGATACACGTTGCCACATGGAAGAACCTTGAAAATGTTACACTAAATCAAAGACGCCTGTCACGAAATACCTGATATTGTATGATTCCACTTATATGAAATATCCAAAATATATGGGCAAATCCACAGAGACAGAAATAGATTAGGGGTTGTCTAGGGCGGCAGGGAGGGTGTTGGGCTGGGGGAAAATGAAGAGTGATTGCTAATGGGGACAGGGTTTTTTTGGGGGGTGGGGGCTGGTGAAATTGTTCTAAAATATAATTTTGGTGATGGTTCCACAATTCTATGAATACACCAAAAAGCACTGAGTTGTACATTTTAAATGGGGGAATAGCATAGTATATGAATTAAATTCAATAAAGCTGATATATAAAAATACATATATACACGTATACATATTTTTTAACATTTCATGAAATCTTTAATGAAATTGCTGGGGAGGAGCACTGGATATTTTTAAAAAGTTGAGTAAAAAAGCCTGATACAGAAAGTACAAACTGTATAATTTCATTTATAGACAGTTTTTTATTTTTGCAGGGGAAGATTTGCCCTAAGCTGACATCTGTTGCCAATCTTCCTTTTTTTTTTCTCTTCTCCCTCCCACCCCCAAAGCCCCAGTACATAGTTGCCTATAGTTGTAAGTTCTTTTGGTTCTTCTATGTGAGCGAATGAGTGGTGTGGGTCCGTGTCCGGGAACCAAACCCGGGCTGCCAAAGCGGAGCGTGTCAAACTTTAACCACTAGTCGATCAGGGCTGGCTCTTTATATAGACAGTTTTACGAGGAAAGAAAAACCCCAAAAGACAAGAAAATAAAGTTGTTTAATTTGTCCATAAGACAAGGAAAGTTGTTAGGAGAAATGAATAGTTTTGGCCCATTTCACAAAAAGGTAAGCAGACATACACAAAAGAATCCCTCACAGAATGCGGGTTGGAAAGGGAGCAGGATAAAGCGCAAAATGAAGCGGATTCCAATGTGAGAGGACCAGCCTGGTTACTGGGAGCCTGATTTTCGATTCTCAACTCAAGGTGTGCGTGAGTGTGTATGTATACAAGTGTGCATGTGCACACACGTATCTGCGTAATGTAAAATTTTTAAATACTATAGAAAATATAACATAAAAACTGTCTTTCCTTTCCCCAGTGGATGCAGGTTCCTTTAGCTCCCCTCTCTTCACTATGTTTTATATACATATATGCACACACACACATATATGACACATGCACCTGTAACACACTTATATGTACAGAAATACACACATTCAATCTTTTCTGGTTCATCGATATCCTCTGGGTATTTAGAGAACTGGTTCCTTGCTTTCATGGCCACGTGGTACCCACAGCACAGGCGGGCATACTGCAGGATTCCTCACTGCCCACACCTTCCACAGGTGATTCCGACATCCCTCCCACCGCCCTCTCCAGGTAAGAACCACCAAGCATCCTGAGCATCATCTGATTTGGTTAGAGGGGCAGGCGAGCTCCCAATCAGCTCAGATGTCACCTCGTCTACGCGTGGGCTGCCACACTGAAAATCCAGTAAGGACGTCAGCTATGTCAGCAACAAACAGGCTGGAGGGAAATACGCCACAGGGGCAGCCTCTGGATGGCGGGGCTTCGTTTTAAAACCTGCTTTTCAGATTTGTCTGCACCTTAAACATTTTGTACAATGAACATCATCACGCTGTTGATTAATAAGTTACAGGCTAAGTAAATCACTAATAACGCCCCTAAGCTTTTACGGAGTAGCCACAACCTGGCGTCATTCACCCAATGTCTCCTGTCCAGGAAGCACCAGGCCAGGTCCACTGAGGGACGCCAAGTCAGAAGACACAAGAGGTGTCCCTCCCACCAGGATAATACAGGGAATACAACACATACATAGATAAACAGACTAAAAAGAACAACTGAAAATTTCCAAGTGTTCTTGAAGTTGAGACCAAGTCAGGAGGGTAAAGAACTAACAGCCAGACAGCGTGCCTGGTAGATCTATGAGCCAAGAATCTCAGCATCCCATTTTTACAGATGGGAAAACTAAGAATCAGAGAGGTAAAGTAACCTGCCTGAGGTTACACAGCACCTTCCCACTGTTTCTACTACCCACACGCACCAAGCTGCTCCACGTTTGCAGCTGAGGTCCTTGAGCATACATATAGCAATCCCCCAAACCAGAGGCACGCCCGACGTACCTTGGACTGCACAAACGTCCGGAAAATCGGCACCAGCTCCTCATCCTCTGGATGGTCCGCACACTGAAGGGCCACGTTCAGGATGTGGATTGGCTCTTCTCTGTGGCTCTGGGAGAGAAAACCAAGACGGGGCAGTAGAAGGGCCCAGGGCCCCAGCTCGTCCCCTCCTCAGCTAGCTCCTGGCTCAGACACTTACCTTGCTGTCGTCCTCGGAGTACAGGGAAGTGAGGGCCTTGCTGAAGAGGGGCATGTCCTTGGGCACGTTGGCAAAGCAGGAGATGACTTCATCAAAGTTCCTGGGGGCGCAGGGCAGAGAGGGAGGGCTGAGGGGCTGCGCCCTATGCCATCTAGGTCAGACCCAGGCCCTCCCCCTTCCTGACCACCACTGCAAGCTCCTGCATCCCTGTGCAGAGCTCATCTGGCTCCTGACTAGGCCTAAGGCACCACTGATGGGGTCTTTCCCAAAAGGGAAGCACGAGCCTGTGTGATCGGAGATCATGAAAGAAAGAAAACACGTCCAACCCAATGCTCTGGGCACCAGCTGGGCCCCCCGTTTCATTGGCTGGGAGACCCTCCCAACCTCACCCCTCTGAGTCAACTGAGGATAATCAAGCAATCACTACCCTCCTAAGGCTGCTGTGAAGGTACAAGGTAACCCAAGCGGCCTGCATAACACACAGGACCAGGGTGGAAAAGGGGCGATAACAACAATGGTTCCCACAGCTGACATTTATAGAGCACCCTATTCACATACTAATTACACTTTAAATACAATATTTAATAGGTACTATCTTGCTTCTTTTCCTGGTGACCCTATGAAGTAGGTCCTTCTGTTATACTCACTATACAGATGAGAAAACTAAGGCACAGAGAGGTTAAATACTTTGCTCCGAGTCTCACAGTTAGGGAGCACAGAATCAGAATTCAAAGGCAGGTGGGCTGACACAGAAGCCCACACTCTCGGCTGTGATGACATTCTCATTCTGTTATTACGAACTCTCTGTGCCATCTGTCTGGGCCGCCCCCACCTGGCGTGTCAAATGAATGGGTGGGGGTCAGGGGACGCTCGCCCAGCCCCTCTGCTGGGGGTATCTGGGAGGTGGGGCCACGCCGGGTACCTGGTGAAGTCCTCAAATCTCCTGAAGGCGACCATGGCCCCCATTCGCTGGCACAGAGGGGAGAAGCCACTGTCCATGAAAAGCTCGGTGCTGTGCCTCAGCAGGTCGGGGTTGGAGACACTGATGGGCATGGCCACCCTGCAGGGGCACAGGAAGCGGGCACTGAGGAAGCTGCTTTCGAGTCTGGCCCCAAGCTTCCTGCCCTGGAAGCTTCAGTGAGCTAGACCAGCCGTAGAGCCCTTCCAAAGGGGGCCTTAAATTGGGGGTGGAGGGGACTGAGGTCGGCCCGGTGGCTGAGGAGTCTCACCTGATTCCTCAGAACCCGGTGTAGACAAAGGGCTCAAGAAGTGAGTGAGCGAGTGAATGAATGAATGATGCAAACAAGCCCATTCAAACATGGTCCCCAAGGGGTGATATTGTGATTTATAATAAGAAATACATATTTGGTCTTTGTCCCTTTCTTGGCAGAGTTCCTAAAACCCTTGGAATTTCCTAAGAGATGAGAGAAATAAAGGTGTCTTCTGTTATGTTAATGAGCTGACTTTGGAAAGCACCTATGGATAGGGGCTGGTTGCCAAGGGAACCAAGCTTGATTAGAGGGCTGGAATTTTCAGTCCCACCCCCCACCCCCCCCCCCCCCCGATTTAGGGAGGAGAGAGGGGATGGAGGCAAAATCAACTACCAATGGCCAATGATTTAATCAATTGTGCCTATGTCATGCAGTCTCCATAAACACCCAGAAGAAGGGGTTCGGGGAGCTCCCGGGCTGGTGAACCAGAACACATCCATGTGCTGGGCCCTCAACTCCACAGGGACAGGAGCGCCTGCGCTCAGGACCTCGCCCTAAGCATCTCTGCCATCTGGCTGTTTCTCAGTTATATCCTTTTATGATAAACCGATAACCTAGTAAATAAAATCTTTCTCTGAGTTCTGTGAGTCACTCTAGCAAATTAAACCCAAGGACAGAGTTGTGGGGACCTCTGATTTAAGCCAATCAGTCAGAATGAGACAGGAACCAGCCTAATGAGACAGGGCCATCTGCAAGGCCCCTGGCATAACAAGATAGGGCCCCTAACCAACTGGCAAGCCAGGGGAATCAGATAGAGCACACAAAGATCCACATTCCACAGCCTCTGGACGTTCCTGGGTTCACGCACGCGCCCTAGCACCCAGGAGTTGCCTGAGGGTGACCCTAGCCGCATTAGCACGGTAAACATCACACCCAGGGGTGGTGAGCTAGAATGCTAATGATACGTGCATCGCATGTGGTGGCATGCTGAACAACAGCACAGGTGCAAGCACAACCCCGCCTCTCCATGCCATGACAAGGCCATCCTCCCAGGCTTGCCTAATAAAGCCCCACAGTCACGCTCCCTACCGACTGGGTCACCTGCCCCTTTTCTTTCTGCGCCAGCCCCTTGTGCCTCTCCTGTGCCCAAGCTGATAAACTTCTGCTTTTCTACTCCCGTTTGTTGTCTCTCTTGATTTCTACCCTGGGGGACAATAAGAACCCAATGTGCCGGTAACAAGCACACGTGACAACCTGGACTTACAACGGGCATCTGAAGTGGGGTGGGTCGGGGGCAGTCTTGTGGGACTGAGCCCTTAACCTGTGGGATCTGACACTGTCTCCAGGTGGACAGCGTCAAAACTGAGTTAAATTGTCAGATATCCAGCTGGTGTCAGAGAATGGCTGATGGTGTTGGAAAACCCACACATAGGAATTGGTGTCAGAATCCTACAAGGTAAACAAACCCCAAGTAGTGAGGTCAGCTGGAGAATGAACACTCTCAGAGCCAGCTTCTCCCAGAGGGCCCCGGGCCCAGGGGCAGGCTTGGTTCCGAGACACTCCAGGCCCTGCTCTCCAGACAGGGTCTGAAACCAAAACTCCGCCAGGCCAAGCAGCCTACTAGAGTTTAGCCGGCCACTGCCCCTGACACTGGCTGCTCACCAGGAGCAAATCCAAGCGGGTCCCCAGGGGCAGTGAGAGCCGGGGATGGAGGGGCTGTCCGTCAGATAGGGGGCAGGAGTCAAGAGAGGAGACTGCTTGCAAGGCCGGCCCCTGGCTGGCATCCACGACATGGATCTGGGGAGGGTTCCCAGCCCTCCCTAAATGATGGGGGAGGCCCATTGTTGCAAACCGTTTGTGCTGTGGGGTTTATGCCGAGCACCTGCTTTCCTTCGGGAGCCTGGACTATCGGGACGTGCTTGGCAGAGGGTGCCACGTGACCACCTCCCACTGAAAACCCCAGGCGCTGAGCCTCTAACTGGCCACCGGACAACACGGCACTCGGCCGTCACACCTCGTTGCTAGGGGAACGCAGCACATCCCAGGCACTTCCACCAGGAGAGGACCCCGGTTCTTCTGCTGGCTGGGCTTGTGTCCCATCACCGTAATAAGTCATAGCCGTGAGCACAACTACATAGTGAGTCCTGGAAACCTTCCTAGCGAATCGTCGAACCTGAGGGTGCCCTTGGGGACCCCAGACCCGGGGGGGGGGGGCCTGTGTGCACCTTCCTGTTAGGTACCCCTGAAATCATCATTCGGGCCTCCTGCTCCCCGACAGCTAGATGCAGAGGTAAGAGAGTGGCATGGCAGCATGGGCTGAATTCGGCCAGACTGACTCGGGGCCGTGCAGCATTTTTAATATATTCCTATACAGTAATTACCTGGCCACACTGAAAAGTTAAGGGATTTTATTTTTTTTTTTTTAAGTCTAGATGGGGGCTGGCCCAGTGGTGCAGTGGTTAAGTTCATGTGCTCTGCTTCAGCAGCCCAGGGTTCACAGGTTGGGATCCCGGGCGAGGACCTAGCACCACTCATCAAGCCATGCTGTGGCGGCGTCCCACACAGAATAGATGAAGATGGGCACAGACGTTAGCTCAGCAACAGTCTTCCTCAAGCAAAAAGAGGAGGACTGGCAACAGATGTTAGCTCAGGGCCGATCTTCCTCACACACACACACACACAGTCTAGATGTCCTGCTTCTCTTGTAAGAAAGACACGGAAAGATCAGGCGTTGCTGGGCTGCTTTTCTGCAGGGCGCCAGCAAGCCAGCAGGAACAGCAGCGCCCAGGCAGGGGCGTGCTCTCCAGCTCCCACCTCCTGGTTGTGCTCACAGGCCCCTCGGGTCTGGACCTAAGTCCAAGCCACAGCCTGCAGGAAGCCCTGCTGGCCTCTTCTCTGACTTCCCCTTGCTGCCCTGACCCAATTCACAACGCGCCTGGCTCTGCAGACACAGGTGTGGAGGGCCCAGCCAGGCCCTGCTGGGAGGTGGGACCTCAATCCTCACGGCCCTTCTCGGAGGCCTTGAAGGGCGGGGTTGTGGGGGCAGCTGCAGGCGGGGTCTCCTCCTAGGCCACAGGCCCCAAGTAAGCTGATGGCATCCCAGCCGACAGCAACAGTGAGGACCTGAGACAGTCAGGGACCCCTCCAGGGTGCTCAGTGTCTCCCTGGGTGAAAATAGCACCCTGCGCCCATACTGAGGGTCACAGCCAACAACCCGGATACACGGGTCGGTCCCTCCTAAGACACAAGGCACGACTGGCCCACAGGCTTCAGGAGACCACCTTCCTTTCCTAACTGCATTGAACTGCTGAGATGACGAAATTAAGAAAGGAAAAGAATTCCTCCTCAGGAGCAGACAATCCCCGAGTCCTTACACACACCTCCCACAGCCGCCAAATGGTGCCAGGCCACAAGCCATCAGTCCCCTTTTCTCTCAATCAAACCAAACATCACAATCCTATTTTTTGGGAATAAGAAGTGTAAAAATAAACAATAGATAAGAAAGGAGGTGCCTCGTGGGGAAGCCCTTTTCTTCTCCATCCATAATAGAACAGCACCTTTCCTCTTAAAACCAACAGAAAGAGAAACATATTTTTTAAAATCCCAAGAGACCAGAAAATCCCGTTTCAAGAAAGCATGAACCCTGTTGCCCGTATAGACATAAGAGCTGATCAACTCTGCGACCAAATCACGAGACCGTCCTAGCCACAAGCGAGGCGTCTGGGAACCCCCATGAGAAGCAGAAACAGAGGGGCAGGAAGAGCGAAGAGAACGCTCAGATCCCAGGGAGACGTCATCGCTTTAGCGGAAGGTGTCGCACTCTGTCTGACCAGAACGGTACTTCGGGTCCTGAAAGAAGCTGGATTAAAAAAGAGATGGTGAGGGAGCCACAAAGACACACCAGGATGTCCCCCACCGAGGACATCACGGGATCCAGACAGGCCAACACGCGGGCTGGCTCTGGGCGGCCCTCAAATGCTGAGGGAAGAACCCTGAGGTCAGAGTGTGAGCTGGGCCAAAATTCCTGTGCAAATGAGCAGCTCAGCCTATGTCAAGTGAAGGCCCCAGGGCTCCTGGTGTGTAAAACGGAGACAAGAACATATTTCTGGCCGACAGATAGCGAGGGCTGAATGAAACAGAGTGTGGAGGCACTTAGCATACTGCCTGACCAACAGCATGCCATCAGACAGCAGTAACAGTATCAGCCACAATCATCACAGTGACCCTAATATTCATCAACAACTTCCTGTGCGCCAGGCACTGTTCTAAAGGCTGCAAGTGCCTCATCTCACTTACTCTTCACAATGGCTAGGACAGCATGGTCCAACAGAACTTTCTGCAGTGGCAGAATGTTCTAGAATGGCAATATCCCATATGGCAGCCAGGAGCCCCATGTGGCTACTGGGCACTTTAAATGCAGCTGGAATGACTGAGGAATGGAATTTTCAATTTAATCTTCATTCGTTTTCATTTAAATAGCCCACATGTGGGTAGTGGCTACAACACTGGATTGTGCAGGTGTATGAGGTAGGCAGTGAATTATCTCCAGTCCACAGAGGAGGGAACAGAGATGTGGGGAGATCCCACGGTGGGGCAGTGGCACCCCTGATGTCCCCCAGCAGTGTTCGCACACCCACTTGCTGGCTCCCTCCAGAGACAGGAGACAGTGGTTAAAGAGAAAAGAAATACCACCCACCCCCGGGTGCCCCTCTCCATACCGGTTTGGGTGGGAGGAGGGCAGCATGAACTGGAATTCCACCACGCAGGTGCCGTCCGGGAGCTGCCGGTGCTGCAGGCTGTTTAACTCATAGGCAATGTAGGCCCTCCGCACGTAAACCTGACGAAGAAGCAGAGCAGACACTCTCTGAGGGCCGCACAGAGCGCCCTCAAACAGAACCGTCAAGCTGGAGAAACCATCTCTAAGTCACCTCAAGGCAGTAGTTGAGAGCAAATTCTGCTCCCATTTCAGGATGTTACCTTCTCTGCAAAGATATTATCTCTATCGCAACTACTCACTTCTGCTGCTGTAGCATGGAAGCAGCCACAGACAACGTGTAAATGATTGGGCATGGCTGTGTTCCAATAAAACTTTATTGGCAAACACAGGCTGGGGGCCAGATGTGGCCCAGAGGCGGCTGTTGGCCAACTCCTGCTCTAGAGTAGCGCTGTCTTATAGAAATGAAACATGAGTCACGTAGATAATTTTAAATTAATTTTAAGTTCTCCAGTAGCCACTTAAAGGCAACAGGTAATAATTTTAACAATATATTTCATTTCATTCCCGATATTGAAAATATTATCATTTCAACGTGTAATCAATGTAAGAAATTATTGCGATATTTTAAATTCTTCCTCCAAACTTAGCCTTTGGAATTCGGTGTGTATTTTACATTGAGAGCAGAGCTCAACTCAGACGAGGCACATGGCAAGTGCTCACTAGCCACACGTGGCCAGTGGCTGCCATCCTGGACAGCACGATTGTCAGGTTCGAGCACTGGAAGCTTTGTGACTGAAGAGGGCACATGAGGGCAGTGCAGCAGGGGTTAGCACAGCAGCCCTAACCGCCATCCTCTGAAAGTCCTGCTTACGAGGCTGGCCCTTGGCTGGCATCTGGGACTGGATTTGGGGAGGGTTCCCAACTCTTTTATCCCTGATGAGAATGGTTCACCATGCTAAGCTGTGCAAACGATAAGATTTAGGTGGAACATGTGCTTTCTTTCTGGGAGTTTAGAATCTGGGTACCTTCTAGGCAGAGGGGGCCTGTGTGACCAGCCCCCAATAAAAGCCTTGAATGCTCAGTCTCTAAGGAACTTTCCTGGTAGACAAATTTTTTTTTTTTTTTTTTTGAGGAAGATTAGGCCTGCGCTAACTGCTGCCAATCCTCCTCTTTTTGCTGAGGAAGCCTGGCCCTGAGCTAACATCTATGCCCATCTTCCTCTACTTTGTATGTGGGACGCCTACCACAGCATGGTGTGCCAAGTGGTGCCACGTCAGCACCCGGGATCCGAACCGGCGAACCCCGGGCTGCCAAGAAGTGGAACATGCAAACTTAACTGCTGAGCCACTGGGCCGGCCTCCCTGGTAGACAAAATTTTGTGTGTGTTGTCGCAACTCACTGCTCGAGGAATTACAAGTGCCTGGAAGACCCCGGGAAGCTGGCACCCAGTTCCTCTGGATGTCCCCCATGTGCCTTTTCCCTCTGCTGACTGGGCTCTAAGTGCTTTCACTGTAACAAATGGCAGCCATGAGCACAACTATATGCTGAGCCCTGGGAGTCTTCCTAGCGAATCATTGAACCTGGGGGCAGTCCTGGGGGCTGCAGACACATTTAGAGCAGGCACAAACTCTACCCGTCTCAAGAGGTCAAGGAAAGATGTTATGTTCACAAGGCTCATCTTGAGTCGTGAAGAAAAGGTTGGACTATGTTCAAAAGATCTGCCAAACAGAGTGACGGAATGTGTAAAGCATCCGAGAAAAATCTCTCATAGAAATAAATGAGATTCAGCACTTCAAAAAGTGAGGAAGGTGAGATGCTGCTTTCCGGCTGCCGTAAGACCTCCCACCCCCAAATGGGACAGGTGTTTGGACGATGGGGAGCAACAGTGATCAATATTTACTTCAGGTGCTTACTCAATTATCTCCAAATCATCCTGTAAGGTAGGTTTCATTGCTCCTACTAAAGCAGGAGGATGTAAAAGTCCAGAGAAGGAAAGCAACTTGCCAGAGGTCACACAGCTTTGTGTATGTTGCTCCCACTGACTGGAAACTCTCTGCATCTCCCTCCCATCAATTCCTACTTGCTCTTCATATGCTTTCCTATCACCTTCCCAGCACAGCCTGAGCTGAACCCTCCCGGTAAGGTTAAATCCTGCTGTCCAATTCACACCATGGCCTGTATTTTCCCGCTGCAGCCCTATCGCACGTGTAATTAAAGAAATACTGAGTGTGTGTGTCTCCCGAGCCAGAGAGAAGCTCCACTAGGGCAGACACTATGGTTGCTCTCTGCTGCGTCCTAGAGCCTGGCACACAGAAGGTCTCAATAAATAGCGCTGAAAATTGGAGAGAGAGAAAAAGAAAGTAATTACTAAAGAGCTGTATTGGGTCTCGCTGGAAACAAAGAGTGGAACCTAAGACAGATTCTGAGAGGTGAAACCACAGAGGGGGTAAAAACTGTGGGCCCAGAAGACTGTTATACGCTCACAAGCCCAAAACGGTCTCCATGGAAACCCAGTCAACCTCCCAGCATCAGCATGGGTGACCTGGTCCAAGGTCAGAGGGAGAAGAAATGAGAAAAAAAACACCAGGGGAAGAGAGCCACGTTGAAAACACAGGACGTCACCCCTATCTCCTCGAGAGGATTCTGAAAGAGCAGATGAAACACTGCGATGTCCTGAAACGCACAAAACCCCTCCCAACCCCCGAATTCAGGAAGACCGGAGCGGGAGGAAGAAGACCAGCTCTAAGCCAGGTTTCGCAGCTGGTCATGCCCTTCTCTGCCCTGTCGCACAGGGAAGTCACCTTGAATCACATGTAGGCTCCTTCCAGCTCTTCTAGTTCCAAGTTCAAAGGTATCTATCACAGGTGAGTTGGGAAGTTTGGACCAGGTGCCTCGGACTCAGCTCTTGGGAGTTAGTATTCAACTGTGCCCTGTCTGGCTGAGGTTGGAACGGCACACGAGACAGCAGGAGTTACCAGCAGGAATTTGGACTATGGCAGATGTAGGGTGAATCCTGGTTCTGCCACCTCCTAGCTGTGTGACCTTGAGCAAGTTGCTTCACCTCTCTGAGCCGTTCCCTTCTCTGTAAGATGGCTATAATAACGGTACCCACCTTGTGGAGAGAATAAGATTATGTTTGCAAGGCCCAAGATTATGTTGCAAGGTCCCGGATCAGGCACGTGGCGTTTGGGCAGTGGATGCTAGAACTGGCATGTGCGGGACTGGTGCTGTTACGGGGGCCTCTCCGCTACTTACCTCCAAGGACGCCATGCAAACGATTTTGTTAGCATGATAGAAGAAAGTGGGCAGGACGTCAAAAATGGTTGTTTCCGAAAGTATTAATTTCTACAGAAAATGGAAAGGGAAAAAAAGGAAAAGTAAAGGTCTACAAGTTTTAAATAAGTCAGATGAGCGTGGGGTGAGGGCTGGAGCAGGGAGAAGCCGGTGGTGGTGTTCTCGTGAAACCCTGCCAGTGCTGCAGGCCCTGAAGATCTGAGAGTGGCCGCAGCTCTGGGACGACTGCACCCAGGGCTCCCGGTTTCAGACGCAGACCAGACGGGGTACCTGGAAGCTTGTAAAGGAGCCAGAGTCGGGGGTGGGAGCCTGGGAAGATGAAGCCATGACTCAGCCATGCCAGTGGTCGCAGCTTCCAGAGAAGCCTTGCCATCACACCTGAATTGCTAAACTTGCACCTCCAGGGCGAGTCTCTCTGCCTGACGCTCTGTCCATCCTACAGGACTGGGCCTCCACCCAAGGCCCCACTGGGCAGCCCCGGCCACACTGGACTAACTGACTGGTGTCTGCACCCGACCCTGTGGCCTGCACCCGAGTGCCAGCATGGGAACCCACCCCCCCGCGGCCCCACTTGGGCCACTGTGTGTGCTCCGTGGAAGGTGGACGGAAGGTGACGGCCTCACCTTGAGGTTCTCCGGGCAGAACTGGTGGCCGTACATGTCAATGGCAGACAGGAAAATGGACTCCACCTGGTTGTGCCTCAGCTCGTAGGAGGGCAGGTGGGAGGCAATCAGGACCTTCAGGGGGAGGGGATGGGGGGCTGGGGTGAGCCGCCTCACAGGGGAGAAGCCAAGGGCCCGGCCTGCGGGTCGGATGTGGGACGGAGCATGGCGGGGAGGACAGCACCCTGCAACCGCCGTGCCCTGGGGGGACTGCCCCCCTCGCGAGCCTACCTGTCTGGCTCTGAGGGCCACTTTGCAGTGCTCGCTCTTGCTCAGCTGAGTGAGCTCATTGAGGATGGCGGTCAGCTCCTCGGACAGGGACGGGTCTGGGCCACAGAGCTCGTCCTTCGGGGGACAAAATCAGAATCCAGTGGCTTTTCTCCGGGAGAAGGAAACACGCCAGCGCTCACCCTCGACCGGGGGTGCAAACGCCCCAACAAACCTGACAGCAGCTCCACTTCTGACACAGCCTGATATACACACCCTTGACTACTTTCCACTGTGTGCCCCTACTCACTCACTCATTCACTCATTCATTCAATCACCCATCCGACTACCCCAAACATGCTCATAATACCAGCTCAGAAAAGAAATACCTCTAGGTCCCTGCCTGCATCGCTATTAATAGCCAGTGATTAACAGGAACTCACCATGTGCCAGGTCAGCAGCTAGACCATTTACATTCATTTCCCCAATTCCCCCAACCCTCTGAGGAGTTACTGTCATGATCCTCATCTTACAGATGAGGACACTGAGACTCAGGGAGGCAAGGTGCCTTGCCCAAAGCATGTCAAGAATGCCTGGCACACAGTAGGTGCTTTGTGAGTGTTGGTCATGATCTCCGCCAGGGGCTGACAAACCCCACCCACCGGCTGCCTGGTTTGGAAACAAAGTTTTATCAGGACACAGGCACGCCCACTCGCTTACACTGAACATGGCAGGGCAGTGTTGCGAGGTCAGGACAGAGACCATAGGACTGGCAAAACCTAAAATATTTACTCTCTGGCCCTTTCCAGAAAAAGTCTCCTGCTCTGGGTACAGGGCACGCTTTCCTGCTTACGATCAACATGATCACCAGCTGGTTCTTCTTGGCCACCTGCGCGTGGGAGAAGATGCAGTCCAGCACCTGTGACATGTCTGGCTTCAGCCGCTCCCTGAGGTTTATGACACACTTGTCGTAGTGGGCTGGAGGGAGACAAAAGGCCGCATGCGGGTAAGGCTTGGGGGCCCCTCCTGCCCTGTGGCCTTGTCATCAAGTGCCAGCGGCTACTCTTGCCTTGTTGGAAATGGTGCTCGACGTGTAAATATCTTCGCAGGAGATCCAACACCACGGTCTTCATATAGCCGCGGGTCCCGCTGCGGTACCTGGAGAGGAAGGGAACGCCACCTTAACAACTAACTCCACTCCCCGGTGAGCCTGAATAGCCACAGCCAGGGCTTCTGGGATTTCAAGACGGAAAACAGGAATAAAGTATCTGGAGGATGCACCCCTCTAATCCTTAGACCTGGGGGGGACGTGTGAGTTGAGTCATTTGCGCTAACTCTGTAGGCCAAACTGAGCAGTGACTTGCCCAAGGTCACGCATCGAAGGAGAGGTCAAGCCGGAGCCTTTGCATGGCAGCTGCCTGTCTCCAGAGAGAAGGAAAAGCACTTACAGAGTTGGGATGCGGAAAGGGGTCAGCCTCGCATGCATGCTTGAGAACAAAAATTTTCAATTAACCATCCAATACATAAAGACAGTTTGGGGAAAAAACCACAAAACTTTCTCTCCCTGGGGAATCCACACTGAATTCTCCTTCCTCAGCTGCGGTCCTGGATTGTCAGCATGAGTCCTGCGAGCCGGGGAGCTCCCTGAAACGAAGGGCCGTCTCCCGCCACCGTACATGCTCTGCACCTCTGATCGTTTCTGGCATGTGGTAAACATGCGCTGAATTAATTTGTTTGAGTCTGAGAGCTTCCACTTGTCTTTACAAGCAAAGCTTTTTGGCTATGTAGTTTTCACAAAAAATAGCAGTTCTTTTTATCATCAGAATAGCTTTCCTTGCTCAATAGCTATATAAAATAAAATATAAATGCTTCATCAACTCTCCTTTGCAATGGTCCCCAAAAACCACAATGAGCATTTGTACAGTTTTTTATGACATATAAAGCTATTTCACCTCATTGTGTCATAATCAAAGCTACCACAAGTAATTGCTACGCATCAGTGCTTTACAAAAATTAATCCTCTCGTAACTCAGAATGACTTAGCATGCGGGAGGTGTTTGTATTTCCCTTTTGCAAACTGAGATTCACAGAATTGCCTTGCCGTGGGTTCTGCTATTAGGAGTGGCTGTGCCAGGACCGTAATCAGGGCCTTCAGACCCCATGCACTGGCCCCAGTTGGAGCCTGCCCTTAAGAAAGCCCCAGAGCACCAGCCTGGTGCAAGCCCTGGGACAACTCAGAGTGACAACCACACCCCACGGAAGGCCCCGGATTCACCTCTGGATCAGCTGCACGATGCTCTGGGTGTTCATGAAAAAGACCTCCCGGTCGGCCTTCCGCTGCAGGGTGGCCGCGTGGCAGTCCAGGATGGTGGCGATCTGGACAGGAACACAGGACAGGTCTGGCCACTCACAGCCACACAATCCGGTCGCCACACAGAAGTCACCGGAAGGACCCACCACGGGCTCCGGCAGACATCTCATCCAAGGCTCATTGGAAAACGGAAACTTCCAGCCCCAAAGCCCTCTGGCCACCCAGAAACAGCTCTGTCCCTCCCACTCAACGTGTCACTCGAGGAATTCAAGAGCTCAGAATGACAGCAATTCCACAAAGACGCACACACACTCTCATTGTTCCTCTCCACAGACATGACTGGTCTGGGGAAAGAGGAGAAGGGGATTTCCAAACGCAGGGACAATGAGGGTGCTGGGCGGGGAGGGGTCCTGTTTTTATAATTAGACGTAATGTTATCAGCATATTGTTCCTGGCAACAAAAATTCTTCTAAAGAATAAACCTACCTCAATGACAAATTCCTACAAGGTCCAAACGTACTTTTCTCAATATGGGGTCCTTTAGAGTTTTGTTTTTGCTATTTTTTAGTTGAGCTATAATTCCCATACCATAATATTCCCCCCCTTTTAAAGTATACAATTAATTCGGTGGCTTTTAGTATATTCACAGAGTTGTGCAGCCATCACCACTATCTAATTTGAGAGCATTTTTATCTCCCCCAGAAAAACCCTGTAACTGTTAGCAGCCACTCCACATTCCCCCTTCCCTCAGTCCCCTGCAACCACTAATCCACTTCCTTTCTCCGTGGCTGACCGATTCTGGACACTTCATAAAAATGGGATCCTTCATCACGTGGTTCTTGTTGACTGGTTTCTTCCACTTCGCAGAATGTTCTCAAGGTTCATGGTGGCATCGATCAGCATTTCACTACCTTTTTTTTTTTTTTTGAGGAAGATTAGCCCTGAGCTAACTGCTGCCAATCCTCCTCTTTTTGCTGAGGAAGACTGGCCCTGAGCTAAGATCCATGCCCATCTTCCTCTACTTTCTATGTGAGACGCCTACCACAGCATGGCTTGACAAGCGGTGCCAGGTCCGCACCCGGGATCCGAACCAGCAAACCCTGGGCCTCCAAGAAGCTTAACCGCTGGGCCACCGGGCGGGCACTTTTTATGGCAGAAGAATACTCTGGGAATGAGCTGACCTCCGCTGACCTCTAGCCCCCCCGAATCACGGGGGGAAGGACAATGGCAGGCAGCCCTTCTACTCAGACCGAGGCCAGGAAGATAAATGGGCAGACGGGGCTCTTCCAAATGTGAATTACCTTTAAAATGCTTGACAAAAGCAATCCCCTCCCCCCCAAAAACTAAAATGAGGCCAACATAGAATTATTACGGATACTTCATACTACCATGGAATATTTCCATTCTTAAAAATATTATATATACGTAAGGCGCCAAGATCATTTCTTTACAAAAACCACAGGGAGGGAATCAAAGCCACAAACTAAGAAAAACTCACCTTTTCCTCTAATTATTTCAGCCAGAGTACTTTCTGAAAACGCTCATTCTATACCCACTGCTTACTCCTATTCTGAACCCAAGTTTTATGGAGTGAGGCCTAATAACTGTCGATGTGCATCTCAACAACTGTTCTTCTGGGGAAGACGCTGGGAGCCTGCAGAGAAGGCTTGAAAGAAAATTCTCTGCCCCGACATCTCAGCTGTAAGTGGGTGTCATGAAACCCATCTCCATCAGAGCCCAGAGGTGGAGACGGCCCAGGCGCTGAGTTCCCAAGGAGGCACCTGGCCTGGCAAGAGCAGCGGGGGGCGGGACAGCGGGGGGTGCGGCACATACCTGCTGGCTGGGGAACTGGCACAGCACCGAGGTGATGTTGCTGGCATACTGGGCCATCACCCTGCGGACCAACTTCTCCACGGGGACAGGGATGCGGCCCGACACGCTGGTCATGATGTCCTGCAGCTCCAGCAGCGGCAGCGTTGGGTGCCGGAGGGTCATCATGAGCTTCTGCACCCACTCCTTCAGCTGTGGTGGAGACCACAGCATCGGCCAGAGGCCCTGCAGGGGTGTGGGCGCCGCCCCCCACCACGCGGTGCCCAATGCACTCAACCCACCCAGGCCCATGCACTCAAGTTG
Organism: Equus quagga; assembly: GCF_021613505.1. Classification (NCBI taxonomy): domain Eukaryota; kingdom Metazoa; phylum Chordata; class Mammalia; order Perissodactyla; family Equidae; genus Equus; species Equus quagga. The sequence continues at coordinate 81,151,229 of NC_060281.1, forward strand.
CCAAAGATCTAGACCCAGCAGCCTCTGGAACTGTCCAGAGTGACATGGCCCTGTGACCACAAGTGGTATACCCACCTGCACCCCCCCAGGAGGGCCCCCACTCCCCTCTCCATGCACGCAGAGAGCCGGGTGGTGCGGGAGTATAACCTAGGCCATGTGAAGAGCTGACGTTGGTGGGAACTTGCTTCATGCCACATGCTGTTCTAAGACCTTTATCTGCACATTCTCATTTGATCCCCCAAAACACCCTTAGAAAGTAGGTATAATCATTATTCTCGTTTTACAGCTGAGGAAACTGAAACACAGAGAGGTTAATTAAGTTACCCAAGATCACCCAGCAAGTATGAAGCAAAGCCAGGAGGCAAACTCAGGCCAATTCCCTCCAGAGACTCTCAACAGCTGCACCACACTGCTCTGGCAGCTGAAATGTTGATGGTCTTTGAATGAGGAGGGTAATGGTGCCAAGCCCATAGGGTGGTCGTGAGATTTAAAATGAAATGATGCATGCACCGGCAGGTACAAAGACTAATGTTGCAAAGAGAGCAATCACAATTAGGCAGTGGCATGGGTGGAAGAGCACGGACTCTGAAGTCACAGGCCCAGGGTTCAAATCCCATCTTTGCCTCTTCATGGGTGAAACAGGGTACATTTCTTAGCTTCTCTGTGCCTCAGTTTCCTCACCTATAAAATGGAAATAATAACAGTTCCTACCTCAGAGGTTATTGGGAGGATTAAACGACTTAATAAATTGTAAGTGCTTAGAGAAGTAGCTGGCACACCGTATGTATCAGACAAGGGCCAGCCATCACTATTACCACCATCACCACCACCATCGCCCAGATCGGCCATTCTGAGATGGAAGGTGGTACAGCACAGTTTTATCGCTACTGATGTTGGCTTTAGCATCATGGGCCTTTCACGGAGGTCTGCAAATTTGCGGACTTACTTCTCTACCTGGGATGGTGAATGAGGAACTGAGTTGTGTGTCTGAACCACGCCTTCCTCACTGTCTCTTTAAGAGGGCAGACCCACAGGGACTCCATCCTTAACCTGCTACTCGAATATTCTCAGGTTGAGCTGAGCCGAATCACCAAAAACCAACGTAACTTCTACAACAGTTTATAATCAGAGAGAAATGATACGCCGACGTCTACAACCAAATGGAGGAGTTCCCTGAGAATAGGTCCTTTCTACAAGCCACACAGGACTAACCATTTTCTCATCCCTTACTTCAGAAAGACCTCTGCTCTCATGGAGTAAAGCCTTCTGGCTCTTCACACCGACTTACACACGTGTGTAGAAGACAGTTACCCTTCGCGCAGACGATGTACCTTTATGCTAAAAATAGGCTCAGGCAGACAGTAGCCGCTCATGACGTTGGTCAGGTTTTCTAGGACGTTGTGGAAAACCTGGTGCAGTTTCTCTCCGAGGATGGGCAGAGTTTGCTGGGAGGGGAGCTCCCCTGTGAACGGCTCGGCCTGAGGAGACACGACAGGAACCGGAGGTCAAGGACACTGTGGCCTCCCGGAGGAGACAAGACGAGCCAAGGGCCAAGGCAGATCCCCCAATTCACAACATTCACAACACAGTCAGCACGAAGCCCGAGAACAACCAGAAGAAAACATCACCCTGGAAAGTCAAAATCGCTAAATTCACACCTCGATGCAGATTTTCCAAATCATGCCCTTTGCAAACGTCATAGTGAATTGTTAGGTTCTCCAAGAATTTTGGAGAAGGGTAGGTTGGTTTTTTTTGCTTTCTAATCAAAATGATCTCCCTATTTTCAGTCTCTATTGAATCCCAAAGATAAACACCTAGCAGGATGAAAATTTATGACATCCTTATACAAATGCTCTTGATTTTTATGTTTTTTATTTTTATTTATTTATTTATTTTTAGGAAGATCAGCCCTGAGCTAACTGCTGCTGCCAATCCTCCTCATTTTGCTGAGGAAGACCGAGGCCCTGAGCTGACATCCATGCCCATCTTCCTCTACTTTATATGTGGGACGCCTACCACAGCATGGCTTGCCACGTGGTGCCATGTCCGCACCCGGGATCTGAACCGGCGAACCCTGGGCCGCTGAGAAGTGGAACATGCGCACTTAACCACTGAGCCACCAGGCCGGCCCCTCAATGCTCTTGGTTTTTATAAATCATATACATTTAGTCTTAGAGGACCGAAAAATAAAAAGCTCCCCAAAGGGGCAACACTGACTTAATGTGCCCGTTCATCTATTAACACATTCCACAAATTTCCACTGCATGCCTGCCACATGTGAGGCGCTGGGACCCAGGACGTTTGCGAAGAGCTGTCTGGCTGGCCTGGACCCCTCAGCTTTCCGCCCCCTCCACCCGCCCACCCTGCAGGCTGCCCTCGCCCCTCAAGATTAACTGCAGGCCTTCCTTCTCCACAATCTGATGCCAGCTTCCCATCTGGGCCCCTAGAGCCAGGGGCCAAGGGCAGTCCTCCTTACTACACTTATCGAGCTGAATCACAGCGCTCATCTGCATGTCTTTCTCACGGGCATATATGAACCCGCGGGGCCTGGGGGCCGGGCCCTGTCTCACGAATGCAGCCAAGAAAATGTCTACTGAATGAAGTCACAGTGCAGGCACAGAGACCTTCCCAGTGATCTAAAAAGACCCAGTTCCTAGCTTTGGGAACCCGCTAAAGAGAATAAGGAAAAGAATGAGAAGAAAACAAACAGAATGAACAGTCTAGAGGAAGACACAGTGATCTTTTAAGAAAAATGCTTCTCTAGCATTTTTCTGAGCATATGTACTAATCATTGTAGAGAAAACAATAGAAGCTTGGATGGCTGGCTACCTCTCCGTATGCATGGCTGACTTAGGAGGGTGTAAACATTCATTCTTCCATCTCTAAGACCTGTTTTCCTCTGAGCATCCTCTGTGCCCTGAGCACTGTGCTAGACACCAAGGACACAACGATGAACAGAAGAAGGCAGTCATCGACCTCAGTACTCACAGTCTAATGGAAAGCTCAACCAACGCTGAACAACTCATTAACAAGAACCGAAATTGCTGATCCCCCTGGACTCTGAGTTCAGGGCCACAAGACAGACACTCTGGCACAGCCTCTGCTGGTCCCAAGGACAGGCTGCTGCCCTGGGACGTGCCAGGAGCACATGTGAGCCAGCCGGGGTAGCTGTGCCAGGTGCTGGCTACATACCGGGTGCACTTTAGAAGGGTCGTCGAGCTCCAGCCTGGCCACCACACAGCCCGCTTCCAGCACGGCCCCTGGGCGCTTGACATACTTCACCCGGCCACTTTCCTGCACGTTCAAGGTCATGATCATCTTCATCACCTGTTTTGCAGAAAGAAGAAATAAGACAGAGCCCACCAAGACTGGCCTGTGTGTGTGACACTCAGAGTCGCCCAGAGCTATAGTAACTCTGGAGAGGGGACTGGGTCATTTGAATAAGATGACTCCCTGGACAGAGCTCAAGTGGAAAGGGTAGAGGGAACCAGCATTTACTGAAAGCCTACTGTGTGCCAGGCACAGGGCTGTTCATGAATCCTCTCCATCTGCAAAGCCAGCCGGGAAGGTGGATGTTTATTGTGCCCATTTTACAGACAGGGAAACTGATCTTTATTTCCAAAGTAACGCCACTCTCCTAGAAATACAGTTAAATCATCATGTAGGGTGATTAAGACACATGTTCCTAAAACATGGTGCATCCTGTGACCAGCTCCTTTACAAGGGCAGTGAGAAAACCCTCTGGGAAACACTTTGTGAAATGAAGAACGTGCTCACAGAACAGCCACCGGCCCCTTTAACTGGCCTCTCTGAGCATCTGGATATGTGGACGTGGCGAGTCCTGTCACTGTGGTGTGGGCCGCAGATGGTCAGCTCTGTGCTGCCGCTTCTCAGCAGTTCAGGCTTGGGACCCAAGTAAGCCAGGCCTAGGCTGCAACCCCAGCACCCCACCCGTCACTCTGTGATCTCCAGCAAGTGCCTTCCCTTCTCCGAGCCTCAGTTTCCTCAGGTGTAAAATGGGGAATAACGACGGTCTCCTTTCATGGGGTTCTTATAAGGATTAAGCAAGATGAAGGCTCCAGCACACAGCAGGAGGCCAACAAGCGTAAGCTTCTACTGTTGCTGTATTTTCACTGCCATTAGCATTATTATTTTCCTTGGCGGCATGGAAAGGGGGCTGGGTTTGAATCCTGGCTTTGTGTGACCTCCAGTGAGTTCCTCAGCCTGCTGGGCCTGGTTTCTGCATGTACAAAATGGGGACCATATTCGTGTCCGTCTCCTCTGATTGCTGGGAAGATTAAAGGTACTAAAGATGGGTGAAATGCTTAGAACAGCGCCTGTCGTGTGGTAAGTGTTTTACAAGTGTTGGCTTACCACTTCATCGTCATCATCATCATTATTCACCAGTTCTTACTCATCCCTGGGCAGCCATACATTTTTGAGGTTTTTCTCTCTGAACACTGCTGGGAATCTGGGCTGAGCCCCACACACTGGCTTTCTTAGGAATCTGCACACAATGGCCCAGGTGAGAGGGGAGGCCTGTGCTCATGTGCAGAAGCAAGGTGAGCCCTCCCTTGGGGACCGGGTGGGGGGAGGCCCGGCTGCAGCCACATCCCCCAGGCTCATGTCTTTGCGCACCTCCATCTCAGCGTAGCTGCTTCCAGCCTCGATGTGGGCCCCATCCTCCACGGTGTACTGCATCAGCTTCCCAGCCGAGGGGGATCTCAGGACCGTGGGGTCATTCTCCTTCTCAAACACACATGTCTTGTTGCCGATGGTGACTCGGTAACTGGGAGAGAGGAGCGGGCAGGTGATGGGGAGACGGGGTGGACCATGGACCCAGGGTGCCCGAGTCAGGTTTTTGACAAGATTTTCTCCCTCCTCAAAGCAGCCGTGAGCATTGCCCTGTGTGCAGTCGGAGGGACTGCACTTTCCCTAATGGTGGCGATTGACAGATGCCACAGAGATACTGGGAGTGAGCTGGGTGAGCAAAGGGGGCGTCATTTTTCTGGCTGAAAATGAGTTCCTTTTACTGAAGTATGTTGGGTACAGAGATGGCAACCAAAAACATTATTCAATAAATATTTACTGACTGAATGTCTTCACCTTATAAGTGAACTGGGGAGAGGCCGCCCCATGGGTGGAGCCTATAAAAACCTTGACTGTTCTTGGCAGACAGAACATGGGTTAAAAAGAGGCAAGAACACACTGCTCGGGGACTGGGGAGGGAATCTCCACTCTCTGACTGGGGCTTTTTCTGGCCTGGGGCCTCTGGCACCCCCTCACAGATGCCTTGCTCTCCTTGGCTGGGGGTCTGCCCCGCCTGCTCAGCAGGGGTGGTCTCCATTTCACTGTGTGAGCTCAGTGCGGTCAGATACACCGGAGCAGGAGGCGCTTTGGGTCCAGCTCACGATGCCCTGTGCTCCATGCCTTCAGGCCGTCCCCTATCTCATCCATCCAGGCGACCTGTCCTGCCACTGTCTGCTTGTTTAACGTGCCGTGTCCCCAACGGACTCCAAGAGTCATGACCACACTTCTCCCGCAACACCCGGCCCAGGGCCTGGCACGAGCAGAGGATCAATAAACAGCTGCTGCCCAACTGGACGGCCACATCTCCTCCAAGCCCGGGCTCAGACGGGCGCGGACACTGCCGTTCGGACACAGAGCACGTGTCCCCTCGCCACACACCTTGCAGGCCGTGGAGCTGGGAGTGCCCTCCCATTCAGCTCTGAATCCTCCCACGTTACTAGAAATGGGCCCCCTGGGAGCATTCCATAAATGTCTGCCATGGCGTGGCATTCCAGCCAAGAGATGGACCTCTCCACGGGCCCCAGGATTGAGCAGAGAAAAGAGAAAGTACTTTACAGAAGACCTCTGACTGCCCACAGGCCGCCTTTGTATTTTCGGCCCCGTGGGAGAGGCGGCCCGCGTGCCGGGCCCACGGCAGGCCTGAGCGCCCCACGCACCTGTCCACCTCTTCTTTCATGTAGGTCGTGTAGCTGTTACCGTTGTAGGACAGCAGTAGCCCACCATCGTTCAGCCGGTGGGCGTCAATCTCGATGTGACAGCCGTTCATGATGAGGACGAACATGGTCAGAGACTGCCGGGCCACCTGTGGGGACAGGCTCATGTCCCCACCTAAATTCAGGATGCCTGCTTGTCCCTGTGCCCCAGAGCACCATGTGGCCCCCGACCATGAGCAAGGGCCAGTGTCCAGGAGACCCAGGGTGGACACCCGACCTTTCTAGTTCCTGCTCCCACTCACCCCAAGGGAGCAGCTGGCGGGGCTGGAGAAAGCCTGGAGTCAGGGCCCCGCACCTGTGCTGTGGGTAGGCTAATGGCCACGGGCCACAGGTGTAGGCCACAGGGAATCCGGCCATCTCCCACCCACTGAGTGCCCTCACAGGCTGGGAGCTTCCTTCTGATTCCTGTTTCCAGGCATCAGCCCCAAGCAGGGAGCACTGGGCAACAGGGAGACGGGGGTCTCACTCTGGGTAAGCGGCTCTGGGGCTCCACCAGCAGTGTGGACACGGACTTGGGCTCTGCCCCCTAGACCTGGCTCTGCACAGGGGCACACAGGAGATCGGGGCACACGAGAGGCACAGGCGGCCAGGCCCTGGCCTTGGCTCTGCACTTCAGTCTGAAGTACCGGTCCCATCTGGCCCTCAGTTCAATGTGTGTCTTCTCTCCCAGAAAGAGCCCTCAATCTATAAAATACAGGGGCCGGCCCGGAGACGCAGTGGTTAAGTGTGCATATTCCACTTCTGTGGCCCAGGGTTCAGATCCCGGGTGCGGACATGGCACCGCTTGGCAAGCCATGCTGTGGAAGGTGTCCCACATATAAAGTAGAGGAAGACAGGCATGGGTGTTAGCTCAGGGCCAGTCTTCCTCAGCAAAAAGAGGAGGATTGGAAGCAGATGTTATCTCAGAGCTGATCTTCCTCAAAAAAAAAAAAGAAAACTATAAAATACATATTTTGAGATGAAAGACAGAGAGAAAGATAGGAATATTTATGGCAACATTATTTACGGTAACAGACAACTTAGAACCAAACTAGCTATCCAACAACCTTGCAATGAAATAGTCTAGACCTGCGCTGTCAAATGTGGCAGGTCCTAGCCCCACTTGGCTATTTAAACGTAAATTAAGATTCAATTATATGTAAAACTCAGTTCCTCAGTGACACTTGCCCCATATCAAGGGCTCAGTAGCTACAGGTGGCCAATACTTGGCAGCGGAGATACAGACCATTTCCATCCTTATGGAAAGTTCTATTGGACAGCGCTGCAGACACTAAACGGATACTACAGAAAACTTGCTAGTAACACAAGGAAACCTCATGCCGTGATAATATCAAAGCAGGAAAACCACATTTGCACCAGGATCTCAATTTTGTCAAATTAATGCATGAGGAGAAAAGATAAAAAGTTAACAGGATTTCCTCCAGGGGTCAATGCATGGTGGCTTTGTTTGTTGACACTTCATGTTCATTCAAAATTTTGAAATTTTCTACAAGGAGCATGTGCCATATTTAAAATCAAGTTGGGGCGACTAGGCCCCCAAAGGTAGCCAAGAAGCACCGGGAGCAAAAGTGAAGTGGTTTTACAGCACATCCCCATGGATAACACGCTCGTTTGGCTGAACCAAGCCTGGAATTCTCCAAAGTGGAAAGTTTGACATGTGCTCAGCAATATTACAAATAAAGGAAAAGAAGATAAAAATTCTGCCTCAGAAGCAGACTCGAGCTCTGTCTACTTTTCCCTCCCCAGAAAGTGACGCTAAGAAGTACACAGGGGCCTTGGCTTCCTCGGGACACTTTTCCCCCACAGGTCACCATGACCGGGACCCGGGGCCTCACCCTGTGCCTGCACAGCTCAGACACTCTCTGCTGAACTGACCTCGGGTAGCCGTGGAGGGGTAACTGGATACTTCCAACAGAGGACAGCAACCCTGAGTAAGCTCCAGGGACACCAGAGGTGGACCAGGAAGAGGCTAGAAACCCACACGTTGATTCTTGGTGCAGAGACACAGGACAAAGCCAGCCTCACAGCCCTGGGGAATGGACCCAACACTCCGCCAGCTCAGCAATGGTCCTGCTCAAGCTCTGTCCTGGGTTGGATAGCGTCCCCCCAAATTCACGTCCTTCCTGGAACCTCAGAATGTGACCTTATTTGGAAATAGGGTCTTTGCAGATGTAGTTAGTTAAGAGGAGGTCATCCTGGATCAGGGTGGGCCCTAGATGCAGTCTGACTGGTGTTCTTGTTAGAGAAGAGATGCAGAGACACAGAAGGAAGACAATGTGAAGACAGACAGACAGACACACGTACACAGAGAAGGTGGTCACACAAAGTTGGAGGCAGAGACTGGAGTGACGACCTACAAGCCAGGGAACACCCAGGACTTCGCACAACCACCAGAAGCGAGGAGAGCACGGGACAGAGTCTTCCCTGGAGGTTTCAAAGAGACCACGGCCCAGCCAACACCTTGATTTTGGACTTCTGGCCTCCAGAATTGTGGGAGAAAAATTTCTGTGGTTTGAAGCCACCAGTGTGTGGTACTTTGTTACGGCAGCGACTGGAAACGAAAGACTGCATGGGCCGTCCTGGGACCCCAGCATGAGAAAATCCACTCCGGGGATGGCTCACAACAGAAATCAAAACCTCAAGCCCCCGAGTGTCGGAGACATCGAGAGCACGGGCCTTTACCTTGAGCACGTACTTGATGCCTCCGTAAATTAATTCCACGTCCACGGTGTTCAGCAGAGAAGCTGCGGGGAGGACCTGGCCCCTGAGAGAGAAGACAGCCCTGCGGTCAGCCTTGGGAGTGACTGAGAACTCCGCAGCCACCCCCTGGGTTTAAAATACCACCCCGCTCTTTGCCTCGCCTAAGCACCCACACACCCGGCTACACTGAAAAAGCCGTCTGATTAAAAGCCAAGGAACGTGGATCATCCCAAGGAACCCGAGATTCCTCAGAACTCAAAGGAAGTGCACTTGCTGAAGGATGTGAAATTTCCAAAGGGCTTTCCAGGAAGCAAAATCCCTAACAGCTCCATCTGGGAAAAATTCCCGTGTGGGAATCCTGCCGCCTGCTTATGAAGGAAACCAGCGCACACACATTAGTCTATTACCATTCCAAAGCACGATCACCAAATGCTAAAAACTTTTCTCCTTTTATTTTCTTTTTGGTAGCTTCATCTGCCTATCACAGTGGTTCTCAACGAGGGGTGATTGTGCCCCTGCTCCTGGGACATTTGGCAATGTCTGCAGACATATCTGATTGCCACGACAATGACATCCTGGGATTGGGGTAAGAGGAAGCTACGGATGCAGCCAGGGATGCTGTCAATTTCCCACAATGCACAGGACAGCACCCCCAGTAATAAATGGACCAGCCCAGAATGTCAATGGTGCTGAGATTGAGAAAGCCCGGCCCATTCTAACAGTGAGCACCTGGCCACTTCCATGCTGGGCCATTTCACTCGTCATCTTCTGACTCAGGTGAGGGTGTGGGAGAGAACATTTGCAGAAGTGACCCACACCACGCTTTGCGTCTCAAATCCACCTCCTCCGCTCTGAATGCCTGAGCATTATGACGTCCCTTACAGGAGTGAGTACAAATATGCACATGACTGTGCACCGACTGCTGCCTTGGCCTTGACAATCCCATCCCCACCGGCCTCTTCCGGGGCAGCCCAGGTTTACCCAAGACCGCACATGGCGGCAAACAGGCACGCAGAATTGACTAATTGCCTGGTCACCGATCTGCACCCACACGAAGCATGTTCTGCCTTACTTGCTACCAACACATACCCTAAGAGGGGGAAAGAATTACCCATGCTGCCCACCTTTCCAGCGAGTGTAAGAAATCCGTCATGCACGTTCTGAACAGCGCGTCGGCCACATTCAAGGCTCCGCACACCACCCCAAGCATGATATCCGGCTTCTCAGCCTAGGAAAGACTCTGTGCCTCAGTATCCATGGTGAGCAAGCCCACAGGGAGCTGGGGGTGGTCTCTGAGAGCCAGAGGGGAACTCCCCACCTGTACTTTCTCAGCGATGAGGTGATCCAACCACCCAGTGTCAATGTCATTGTTCTGAAAGCTCTCGGTCTCCAGGAGGTTAATGAGATATTCCACGGTGGTTCTGAAGTCGCCCCGGATGGACAGTTCCTTCAAAGCCACCACCATGTTCCTGGAGGGGAAAGGCACACGGATTGTTTCCCAAATTAATATACGTGTCAACAGAGTTGCTGAGTGGTTCTCTGAGAGCCAAGACGGCACAGAAATGAAGAGAGGGCCCTGAGTCAGATGGCCCTGGGGTCGTCTCAGCTCCCGCATTTACTAGTCGAGCAATCTTGGGCAGGTGACTTAACCACCCTGGGTCTCGGTTTCCTCATCCAGAAAACGGGGGACTAGCCTGTCTTCACACAGGTGCTTGAGGATTAAAGTGAGACAACCCACATAAGGCACACAGGTACTGACCAAAAGACGACAGCTGCTGTGAACGTGATTAATTACTGAGGTTATAATTATTATTAGCCACTGCCAGTCACTCTGCCTCTCTCTCCACTGGACCTATTCAGATCTCCGTGTCCTGGAGCTGGCACTGCCTGCTGGCCGTCCACACAGCTGCTCTGTCCAGTGTGCATGGGGCGACCTGTGGACGGCTAACAGCGTTACCTGGCACGTGCATGGCCAATAACCACCTCCGTTTTCACAACAAACAGGCCTCCAGCCCAAAGAGTTGAAACCTCCACTCCTATGAAATCAGGATGTTTTGGGGGAAAAGCACCAGAGAGAGGGAAGGCTGAGAAATCCTGCATCCTCGGAAACCCTCAGCCCCAGGAAAACCGGACAGCTGATTCCCCTATTGGGACACTGGACTCTGACTAACAGCAGGAAGAAAATCGGGAATTTTTTCCTCTGAATTCTGTTGAAGTTGCTACTGGTGATTCACAGCATGGGACGAGCCACAGGCCACTTCACGCAGAGTGGGCTGCGCCGCCTGACCTCCCTCTCACCCCCTATTAATCTTTATTTGTTGCAATCCTCCATAAGCTTCGAGCGTCTCAGTTTTTCACTGACGAAAACTAATTATTCGAAGCTGGTGAAGAAAGCCTGATCATCAAAAACACCGAATGTAATTTAGTTCATGGCTAAGCGCCCCAGGTCAGAGAGATCTTAATGCTTTCTAAATGAAATGGCCATACTGTCTTTGGGCTTCTCCCCTCTAAAGGGCACTTATCCACCCACACAGGAATGTTTAATTACAAAGTGAACTGGATTTTACCTTTTTGTGCCCACATCAGGGCAGGAGAAATGTAAGATGTGGGTGTTGTGGAATTTGGGGGCCCCTTTGTCAATGTGGGTTTCTCTGAGGCCACCCTTTTTATCAAAGCTATAGTTCTGGGGCCAGCCCAGTGGCATAGTGGTTGGGTTTGTGCACTCTGCTTTGGCAGCCTGGGGTTTGCACGTTTGGATTCCGGGTGTGGACCTAAACATCTCTTATCAGGCCATGCTGTGGCAGCGTCCCACATAAAAAATAGAAGAAGATGGGCACGGATGTCAGCTCAGGGCCAGTCTTCCTCAGCAAAAAGCGGAGGACTGGGGTGGATGTTAGCTCAGGGCTAATCTTCCTCACACACACAAAAATAAAGCTACAGTCCTCAGCACCTTTTAAACTTTTGGAATCATCTTGAACATTCTTTTGATCCCCTTCCACTTTGACCTATAAGAAGCTCAAGACCAAAAGGCCTTGGCGGGCTCATTTTACTTCATGGATCTCAAAGCCAGGAAGAGGGCAGGCTTTGTGCTTGGACTACAGCACAGGGTGGTGACAAGTGTCTGCTCTGTGATTCACCTCCCTCGATCTCCTCCAGAACTACTGCATCTGAAGCCACAGGCTAACTCAGTCTCCTGAAGGAAGGGAGGGAAGGAGAGAAGGAGGGAGAGGGGGCCGGGGGAAAGGCAGGAAGGAAGGAGGCGGGGAGGAAAGGGGCGGAGGAGGGAGATACTGACGAAATGGCCTCTTCCCGGTTCTCTCCCCAGGAGAAGCAGTGCCCAAACTGGGAATCAGCAAACTCGTGTAGGCCACCAGTAGCAGCCACGCTGAAATAACCCCACACATTCTTGCTGCTGCGGAAATTCAGCTCCTGGACCGTTCCGGAGCTCGGCTTAAACCCCTGGAGCCCAGACAGGAAAAGCAAAATCAGAAGAAGAAATCATTACTTCAGATATATTTTCATCAGAACTGAATCCTAGGAAAACCCAAAAACCCCCATCCGAACCAAAAACTTAAACTGATCAATCAAACGTTGATCCCTCTCATTGGCGGAGGGGGTGCACGTGTCTGTGGGTGTATCCACGTGAGCACTTCAACGCATGGAATTTTTACTTAACAAAACCTATTTAAAGGGGCTGGCCCCATGGCCAAGTGGTTAAGTTTGCGCGCTCCGCTGCAGGCGGCCCAGTGTTTCGTTGGTTTGGATCCTGGGCGCGGATATGGCACTGCTCATCAAACCATGCTGAGGCAGCATCCCACATGGCACAACTAGAAGGACCCACAACGAAGAATATACAACTATGTACCGGGGGGCTTTGGGGAGAAAAAGGAAAAAATAAAATCTTAAAAAAAAAAAACCTATTAAAAAAAAACTAAGTTGGGATTGGGAGAAGAGGGACAGAGCTAATATGGGTGAACACTGATCATTTTTGGAGCTGAGTGAAGGTACCTTCTGATTTTAAATGCTCGACATTGTCGATAATAAAAAGCTTCAATAAAAGAAGAGAGCAGTTGGATTTCCAATTCTGGATTATGAAAATTCCAGCAGATAAAGAAATCCAGTGTTAGCCCTTGCTGATAATCACAGACACCTAGTTCCCTTTGGGGGGATGGCCCATCCCTGAGTATAATTTTGGCAGGGGGCATGGATGTGGACCCCCTCACTGGGATTAGGGCTCTTGAAGTGGCTGACGGAGGCACTCATTTTGACAGAGGTGCCTGGAGGTGAGAGATGGAGAGTTCCCGGTGCCTGGGCTGTTTCCACACCTGGTCCTCCATCCTCCCAGGCATCTGTGAATAAGCCACGATCCCTCTGAAAAGTTCTCATTTTGCCTGTCGCCCCCAGCATCAGTTGCTTGCTTGCAACCAAAGATCCCAAACTAATACAGTGGCCATAGTTTAAAATTCATTAATCAAAAGGGGGAGGGTAAAAAACAAACCTCCCTCACCCCAAGGTTCTTGAATATAATCACTATATAATTAAGTTGCGGTAGATGATGGAGATTATGTAACAATCAACCGTTAGTAAGCATGTAAACTGCGACAGACACCAGCTGGTTGGTTTTTTAAGGCACAATTAAGAACAAGTCACCAAGGGACTCCTTACAATGGGCCAGACTGCATTATGTTGTAGTAAAAAGTTCATGGGGCCAGAAATCCAAGGACCCGGGCTCTAAGCCTGGCTGTGCAACCCAAAGATGGACATGTGCTTTAGAGCCCACCGAGGAGGCTCGGCCACGGCCTCAGCAGGTCCCAGGCTGGGTGGTAGACAGGTCACCCCAACCCCCTGAGCTGAAATGCAGGGTAATGATGCCCAGCAGCGGCGGTGCTGTGTGAGCGAGCAGTGGGATGCATGAATGGCCCTGTCCTTTGCCTGGCACACACTACATGCCAATAAACCCTGTCCCTGCCCGCACCTCAGTTTGTTCGCCTGTAAACCAACAACCCTGGGCGTCTTGTCCAAGGCAAACATTGGGGGTCTGCCCCACACTGGGAGACTGAAGATGGCAGAAGCACAGGGGGCCCCCACAACTTGCCTCATCTGGGTTTTCACTGGTGATTCTGGCCGCAATGACGTGGCCTCGGGCGAGGGGAGGGTTGGAAGGGGTTTCAAAAGAAATGGGTGTCACCCCCCATGGTGACTCTCCATACAGAAGCCGGATGTCCTTCAGCCGGTGCAGTGGCACGCCCATGGCGATCTGAAATCAAGAAGTCCGTCCCACAGACTGTCAGTCCCACTAGAACCCCGGCCCCTACCATGGAGCACAGTGCTAGATGCGACGGAGGGAGGGGGCAGCGAATGATTCCAGACCCACCGAGCGCCCACTGTATAGGCAACACTGCTACATGGTGGCAGGTGGGGCAAAGAAAGGAAAAGGCAAAAGGTTTCGCTCTGCCCCAACGGAGCAAAGAGGGTTGTTGGGAAAAGCAGCAGTATTCATAAAACACCACAAAACAGGAAAATAAGTGCATCAGATAAAAGTTACTGATGCTTAGTGCTATGGAAAATGAGAAGCTAAGGGTCCAGCTGGAGAGTTCAAGGAATGGCGAAGGACGCAGGGAAAGCTGGACTAGAACAATGAGTGAAAAGCAGACAACGATGAACAGCAGCTTAACCAGTTTAACAGGCTGTCTCTTCTGATGGGGCACACGGAAAAGGACCCAACATGACGGGTGTAACGGTCTGCCACAACGCTTAAGTGACTCTCATCGGGAAGAAACAATCAGACAGCTCCAAACCAAGGGACATTCTGCCTGAACTCTTCACAAAGGCCAATGTCAAGACCGGAAGGAAAAGACTGAGGAACGGTTCCCGATTAGATACTAAGGAGACACGACAAGGAAAGGGAATGCGTGGTCCTCGACTGGATCCTGGATTTAAAAAACAAACCAACAGGGGCCGGCCCATGGCCAAGTGAGTTTGTGCGCTCCGCTGCAGTGGCCCAGGGTTTCGCCAGTTCAGATTCTGGGCGTGGACATGGTGCCACCCATCAGGCCACGCTGAGGCAGCATCCCATATGCCACAACTAGAAGGACCCACAACTAAAATATACAACTATGTACTGGGGGGATTTGGGGAGAAAAAGCAGAAAAAGAAAAAAAGAAGATTGGCAACAGTTGTTAGCTTGGGTGCCAATCTTTAAAAAAAAAAAAAAAGCCCAACAAAAATAGCTAGAAATTAGGGACAACTGGGACGATTTTACTGTGGACAGCAACAGCACATAGATAAGAGGTGGCATTGATGCTGTGTTTCCTGTGTCGTAATTTCATTGTGTTGTTGTACTGGAATGATCTTGTTCTCAGCAGGTCCTTATACTCGAGTATTTAGAGGCAAAGTGGGATGAAGGCTCAAATCAAAACATCTCTCAAAAGGTTGAGCCCCCCCCAAAAAATTATACAAATACACAACTAGAGAGAGAGAAAGCTGCGATGTTGGCTGAGACGCCAACAACTGGGGCTCAAGGTGGAGGGTACGGGTGTTAGTTGTGTTATTCTTACAGCTTTTCTGAAAATTTTCAAGCTAAAAGAAATAAACAGATAAAATAAACATTCTGGTGATGGAAGGAAGAAAGAAAGAGAAGAAGGAAGGAAACACTAATAAAAAAAATTGAAGCATTCCCATTAACGCAAGAGTTTCTGACTCTGGGTCATGAGTCTCAAGGCGGGGGATACTGCCCCCAAGGGGGCAAAGAGGTCCTCTTGGAGGTGAAAAAAGTCTTACTCTCTGTATGTAGAAAGCACAGATATATCTACAGTATCCAAATAGGTACAGTATATCTGTGATATTCAAATTGCTTGTGGGAGAAATTAGAGGAAAGAAATGTCTAAAAGGGCTCCTTAAGGGGGCAATAATGAACAAAAGGTTGAGAAATACTTCTCTAGGTCTATGAAATCAGGGGGTCCACAAATGCATTGAAATTATACAAAATACATTTTTCCAGTGAGAAGGTCCAAGGCTTTCGCCAGTTTCTCAAAGGACTACATGGCCAGACCAAGATGACAAACCCATCATGGAAGGGTCTCAGCCTGCATGGCTCTCAGCGCTACTCACACCTCAGAACAGTCACTCGCAGGGCCAGGCGGCCAAGAGATGGGCAGGAAGGCCTAACATGAGCAGGACGGGGAGCCCCACCCTGGGCGGACAAAGCCCCAGGACTTGGAGCTCGTTTGCTCGCCTGTAGCTGGGCGGCCGGCAGGTTGACATCAGCGATCATTTCTGTGCAGGGGTGTTCCACCTGCAGGCGGGGATTCAGCTCCAAGAAGTGGAAGCTGCCGTCCTGGCTGTAGAGGTACTCAACCGTCCCTGCGCTCACGTAGCCCACGGTCTTGGCCAGGCGGACGGCACACTGCAAGGAAAGACACCGAGGGGATTCCAGCGGTTTCTCAAGTCGTTTTAATGGCAGCTCATTCATTCTCCCACCAAATGCAGACTGAGGACCTGCCATGTGCAAATTACTTTGGGACCTCATGGATACTACTCCAATAAACCCACGAGAGGCTGAACGCCACCCCACTCTGGCAATCCAGACTGTAGGGAGCTCTTGCCGGCTCTGAGCTGAAACAGCCCCCCCGCGGCTGCCCCCCGAGCTCTGCGGAGCCCACCTGCTCCATGAACTCGAACACGGCCGGCGTGGCGATGGTGGCTGGCGCCTCCTCGATGATCTTCTGATGTCTCCGCTGGATGGAGCAGTCTCGCCCAAACAGAGACACGGCGTTCCCGTACTGGTCGGCAAGGATCTGGACCTCCAGATGGCGGGCGTGCTGTGCCAGCTTCATGAGGAAGACCGGGGAGCCCGGGATCTCGCTCTGCACCTAGGGAAGGCACAGAGACTGGCTCTTTCTTGGGGACCAGAACCCGAGCAGAAAGTTCTCCAAAGAGAACGAAACGACAGCAGTGCCATCCACAATTTTGCTGATCTTTTAGTTTTTTTTTTTTTTTAAAGATTGGCACCTGAGCTAACATCTGTTGCTAATGTTCTTTTTTTTCTTCTTCTTCTTCTTCTCCCCAAAGCCCCCCAGTACATAGTTGTGTATTTTTAGTTGTGGGTCCTTCTAGTTGTGGCACGTGGGACACCGCCTCAGCATGGCTTGACCAGCGCTGCCATGTCCGTGCACAGGATCCGAACCGGTGAAACCCCAGGCCGTCAAAGCAGAACACGCAAACTTAACCACTCGGCCAAGGGGCTGGCCTCCTGATCTTTTAGTTTTGTTTTACCTTTCTCACAGACATTACATTCCCATTGTTGTTTTAAGTCAAACATTGTCAAAATACATAACATAGAAAGTGAAGTTTCCCCACGATCCCCTCTCCTGAAGATAATGTACTGTTCAGAGTTGGGTACAAACTGGTTAAGAGTTTACGTACTGTTAAGAGTTAATGTGGTTAAGAGTTAATGTGCTGTTAAGAGGTGGGTGTACAAACTGGTTTTCTGCTACACAATCAGTAATACACACACAGAGAATGTTTCCTTAAACGAAAATAGGACCAAAACACACAACTCTGTAGCTTTCTTTTCCTCCTACTTAGTGCACTCGCTCAGCCAGCTCTCCACGGTGGATACTAAGGACAGACCTGCTCCACCCTTTGAATGGCTCAGAGGCATTGTCTTACAGGCATGTCATCTAGAGATTCTTAAAGAAAGATGACGGAAAAATAAGTTTTCACATGGAATGATTTCTAAGACAAACCAAGAAAAAAAAAAAAAAGCTGTGATAATACCCATGTATATTGCATGGGTATATTGCATGGGCTCATTCCATATGAGCCCACTTCGGTGAAAAATAATCGAACAGAATTATATGAACGTGCATGTAGAAGTACACACCATAAAAGTACTGGGAAGAAACCCCACTGCTAACAGGGGTTACATCTGAGAAGCAGGGAGGGGTTGGGAGGTGATGGGGGAAAGGGAATCGTCCTTTTTTCTTCTTAACGTACCACTGAAGTGCTTCAATTTTTACGTTAAGAACATTTCCAGGCGCCGGCCCCGTGGCTGAGCGGTTAAGTTCCCGCATTCCACTTCAGCGGCTCAGGGTTTTGCTGGTTCGGATCCTGGGCGCAGACATGACACTGCTCATCAAGCCATGCTGAGGTGGCGTCCCACATGCCACAACTAGTAGGACCCACAACTAAAATATACAACCATGTACTGGAGGGCTTTGGGGAGAAAAAGCAGAAAAAAAAAAAAGAAGATGGGCAACAGTTGTTAACTCAGGTGCCAGTCTTTAAAAAAAAAAGGACATTTCCGTATTGCTCTTATTCATTAATTAATTAATGAGGAATTAAAAGAATTAAAAGTAGTTGTAAAAAGTAATTAAAAGAAGGCGGCCTCGGAGAGGTCGAGCGTGTGTGGGCACCCGGGGTCTATAGGAACTCTGTGTGTCCCACTCAATTTTGCTGTAAGTTGAAACCGCTCTAAAAAGTAAAGTCTATTTTAAGAAGAGAAAGAAAAAGGTTTAAAATTTATACAACCCCTAAATGTAACGTGGGATCCAGGACTGGATCCTGGAACAGAAGGAAGACATCAGTGGGGAAAACTGGTGAGAGCCGACCAAATCTGGGGCTTACTTGCCAGAAATGTCCCACTGCTCATCTCTTAGTTGAGACAAACATGGCGTAGTTATGGATGATGTTAACAGCGGGGGAGACCGGGTGAGGGGCAGATGGGGACTCTTACCAGGGTTGCAACTTTCCTGAAAATATAAATTCTTCCCCCAAAATATCCCCAAACAAGTACCCCCCAATGGAGACACAAGGTAGTGAAAATACTACTTTATATAACACTCTCATTGCCCACAGCTGTATAATCAATAAACCTCTTCAGAAAGCAAATTACTGATATATAGTCATCAGTACACGGAAAGCGCATACATTTCACTAAGTCTATCTCCTCCCATGGTCTTTCCCGAAGAAAATAATGCAGAAGAAGGAAAAAAGCTAAACATTACTTATAGTACTAAATACCATAGTATACTACAGTAGCATTACTCATAATAATAATGAAAGTGGAAACAAGCTTAACATTTAACAAAAAAGAAAAAGTTTGATAAATAAGACTACGGTCATATAGGTATATTGTACAATCATCAAAATAATTGTAAAGACTGGAACGACATGGTAAAAACGTTCATGACCTACAATTTAGAACGTTTTAAATGTAGAACAAAATATTGTGTACACTGAACGCAGCTCTTTAAAACATACACGGAAACAAGGGCTAGAAGAAAACCAAGACGTTTTAAAACAGTTGGGTTAAGAATGAGACGATTGTGGGGCCGGCCCCGTGGCCGAGTGGTGAAGTTTGCACACTCTGCTTTGGTGGCCCAGGGTTTCACTGGTTCAGATCCTGGGCGTGGACATGCCACCACTCATCAGGCCACGCTGAGGGAGCGTCCCACATGCCACAACTAGAAGGATCCATGACTAAAATATACAACTATGTACTGGGGGGATTTGGGGAGAAGAAGGGAAAATAAAATCTTTAAAAAAAAAAAGAATGGGAAGATTGTCAGCATAAATTTTTTAAAACATTGCCAATAATAGGCATAATGTTTTAAAAGTGGAAAACCAGCTACAAATAAGAAATGTACCTTTAGTTCCTACAATAAAAATCAGTCATCTAGAAACGTTAAAAACATCAAGACTACTAAGATTTATAAAATATCCCATCTCTCAATGGACAATTAGAGTCACAGACAGATTTTCTGACCCTCTATCTCTGAAATCACTGACAGACACACTGATTCACAGAATTAAACACCTAAGGACGTGGTGTCGAGATCAACACAAACGGTAGACTTCTGGGAGTGAAAATGTACGCATTTGCTTCAGAACCCAACACAGTGACATTCCAGCTCCCACAGATGTCCTCTTGACTGTGACACAGTAACGCTAATGGAAACAGTCTGGTGGCCAACAACTAAATAAACACAACTCCCAAAGACACGGAAAAATACGCAGCAAGACCAGCTCACTTGTCTGAAAAGGATAGGGAAGTCCTCGGCGCTCTCTGCCTTCCGGATTCCTTTCCCTCCGCCACCTTCAGAAGCTTTGATCATCAATGGAAAACCGATTTTCTCTGCCGCCTGGGGGTGAAGGACAAACAGGCCTCTTTAGAGGTCAGACAGTTTCCACCACCACCAGGGCAATGAGGAGGTTCTGGCGCCCGGGCCCCCCGGCTCCGCATTTACCTCCAAGCCCTCATCTACGTCCTTCACACAACCCTGGTCATAAACGTCTTCCGGGACGCTGATTCTTTTCCCCTGCTGCAGATTGTCTTCTGCCCACTGCACCGTCAGACCTGGAGAGTCACAAGAAAGCTGAATCCTCCTAAGGATGGCAGAGACACACACAACACAGAAACCACGGGCCGCTCCTCAGCCCCTCTAGACCTGGCTTCGGGACCAACAGCATACAGACACGTTCCTCAGCTTCTCACAGTGCCTTTTAAGTTTCTTAAGGACTGACTCCACCTTGAATGGGAAACCAGGCTTAAGAAAGTCAGACTGAGTCTACCAAGAACAATCATATTAACCCAAATCCAAAAAAATCCCAATTCTACCCCACAGAGTCATACGTGTGTGAATCATTACTTTCCAAAACCCTGTGAAGGTTAAAAAAAAAACAAAAAAACAGCAAAAACAAACATTCCACTCCAAATTTAAAATTCAATCTTTAGAGAAAAATCAAATTGTATAGGAAACTCCTGAGACATTTTCCTGTTTATTTTTTCATTTATCCTAGAAATTCCACTTTTAGGAATTTATCCTAAAGAAATGATTAAAATGTACACAGAGATTTAGCTACAAGATTATCAAGCCTCCATTACTTTTAATATTTTCAAAATTAGAAAACAATAACTGGAAACAACCTAAATGTATATCTACAGAGATTGTTAAGTAAATTACAGTCGATCTGTATGATATAGTCCTACGCAGTCATTTTATATGTTGTAAGGTGTATTTATTGACACAGAAAGATTAGTGAGAAAAAACAAGCCACAAACTAGTAAATATAAGAACTCCGGCGTTTCAGAGGATGTGCCTAGAAAAGGAGGGACAGCTACAACGCAACAAATGTTCAACACTAGGTCATAGGATTACAGATGATTTCTATTTCTTTTTTGTACTTCTCATATTTTCTAAGCTGTCTACAATGAAACTGTACCACTTTAATAATTTTAAAAATTTAGATGAAAGAATTAAAAAAGCATACTCCTGTCACCCCCTCTGCTCACATTACAAGACGGGGCTGAGGAGACCCCCCCCCCCCAAAGTGAAGGTCAGGTCATCTTACCGCTTCCACTCCAGGGCAGCGTGGGAATCTGCAGCGTCTGGGCCACAATGGTAGAGGCGATCTTATCTCCCAGGGCCCACATGGCTTCACTGGGAGGGCCTGAGTGAGGCGGGACAAAGGGGAAGGCGGACTCGAGTCAGCCACAAGACCCTCACAGCCAAGTACTGACCAAGTGCACAAAGTCCCAGCTTTCAAGGAGTTTAACATCGAGTCAAGGAAGAAGAAAATCTATTAGTTGGCTACTTCATCAGTCAACTTTCAACACATCTGGTCTGAGTTACCAGCTAACCTATGGGGGGGGGGGGTGTGCGGCAAAAAGGTAGATCAAAGGGGCAAGCTAGCACCTCAAAAAAATCAGACCACGTGTTAGCAAACTTTTTCTATAACAAGCCATAGGCAACACATAAATGAATGAGCAGGGCCATGTTTCAATGAAACTTTATTTATAAAAGCAGACAGTGGGCTGCATTTGGCCTGTGGGCTATAGTTTGCCAGCTCCTTAGCTGGACCATCAACCTCCAGACGAGTTAAAAATGAGAGTCTCGTGTGACAGCTGATCGGAGACCACGGACAAAGAAAACATCAGTGGCACAGGTCACCAGGCAGACCCTCAGGGAAGTAGAAGGTGCTGATTTGCACCGAGCTGCTTCATATACACAAGTCAGTGTTGCGGGCCCAGAGGGAAGGAGAGGCAACAGGGATTTATTGTGGATTTATTGTGGTAAATGGTTCCCCTAAACCACACAAGGATGTCAGACAGCATATTTGCACAAAGTTTACAAATACAAATACAAATCCTGAAATAAAGACATGTCACAGACAATAACTCTCATTTTACCTAACCTGTAGTAGAGAGGAGGGGCTCTGGTCCCAAGGCCCAAGCAAAGGTGTGGCCTTATCAGAACTGTGACCTCCAAATCTAGTTAGAAATCTGAACGTGGCTGGGATCTCAGTACCAACAAGAACCTAGCAGAGGGTTCTGCTTGCCCCACATCCTCCCACCATGGTAAACATAGTAATGGCTCCTGCGTCGCTGGGCTAGCTAACCTACAGTGTGCTTTCCCACCCTTGGACTCGCTTGCTCCTGACAATGAAAGCGTGAGGTGGGAATATCCAACTGACCCCCGCTTACAGGGCTGCTCTAGAAAGAGGATCTGACCCCACCGAGTGTCCCATCCACACCCCTGTCCCCACGTATCTGCTGGAGACACACTCTACCTAAGAAAGCAATCTCGTGCTTGCGCAGGAGCTCTGGAAGTTTGGGGTTTTCAGAAGCATGGCCCCAGCCAGCCCACACCGCCTGCAAACACAGAGAGGAATGAACAAAGATCTCCCTTCCAGGACCCACTTCCCGTCACACACCCAAAGTTCTTCGCTCGGTCCTACCGGCCCTGGATTTCAGAGTCTTGGAGGACCTGGCTCCTCTGCCCCTTCCAAACAGTGGACGCGAGTTGTTCCAGAGCTCAGCGCATCAACCCCTGTGGGCAGACTGGGGCGTCCCAGCCCACTTACCTGCACGGGGATTCTCTTGGCGATGTCCACGATCAGCTCCACGTTGGCATAATTGTTGTTGTTGGGCCCTCCCGGGACGGGGACATACTGATCTGCCATCTTGATATACTCTGGAATTAAACAGAAGAGAAAAGAGAGTGTGAAGACGACTGCAGGACTACGTACGGCCAGTGAAAGGACAACCGTGAAGACTCTAGGGCGACAATGGACAAACGCGTAAAATGATTTGAAAGAAACTGAAGATGATTCTAATTATGTGAAAATACACATGCATGAGGACAAGGCTTGGAGGAGAGCAAAAAAGAAGGAAGGAATAATGGGATTAGAGACGGGTTTTTAAAAAATTCCCCATTTAAAGTTTACCTTAATATTGTTTTGACATTAAATAACGCAACTTTTTTTGTTTTGTTTTGCATTTTTGAGGAAGATTAGCCCTGAGCTCTGCTGCCAATCCTCCTCTTTTTGCTGAGGAACCCTGGCCTTGAGCTAACATCCATGCCCATCTTCCTCTACTTTATATGTGGGACGCCTACCACAGCGTGGCGTGCAAAGCGGTGCCATGTCCACACCCGGGATCCGAATCAGCGAGCCCTGGGCCGCCGAGAAGCGGAACGTGCGCACTTAACCGCTGTGCCACCTGCCGGCCCCCCAAGGTTTGTTTTTAATTGTAGAAAAAACACACATAAAATTTAACATTTTATTCATTTTTTGAGTGTACAATTCAGTAGTGTTCAGTATATTAAAATTGTTGTGGGACCGGCCCGGTGGTGCAGCAGTTAAGTGCGCACATTCCACTTTGGTGGCCCGGGGTTCGCCGGTTTGGATCCCGGGTGCGGACATGGCACCGCTTGGCAGGCCATACTGTGGCAGGCGTCCCACATATAAAGTAGAGAAAGATGGGCATGATGTTAGCTCAGGGCCAGTCTTCCTCAGCAAAAAGAGGAGGATTGGCAGCAGTTAGCTCAGGGCTAATCTTCCTCAAAAAAAGAATTGATGTGCAACAGATCTCCAGAACTTTTTCATCTTTTAAAACAGAAACTCTGTCCCCATTAAACAGTCATTGTCCATTCCCCTCTCCCAAGCATCTGACACCCCCCCATTCTACTTTCTGTCTCTATGAATTTGACTACTCCGGGACCTCACATAAGCAGAATCATACAGTATTTGTCTTTTTGTGACTGGTTTATTACACTTAGCATAATGTCCTCAAGTTGCAGCTTGTGACAGCAATTCCTTCCTTTTTAAGGCTGAATACAATACAATGTTTTGATTTTAAAAGATTCATGCTCTCTAAGCCATAAATTCCACTTCTAGGAATATGTCCTAAAAAAATACTTATCAACGAAGCCAAAGCATGATGTCAGAGGATGTGCACTGGGCAGTGTTCTGAACTGTGAGAAGTTAGACTCAACAAGAAGCTAAGAGTTAGTACATCGGTCCTATGGAATTCTCTAAGATCCGAGAAGGAAAGACGTGGAACTTTAAGTGCAGATTCGGAAAGAAACGTGACAGTAATGGTTCCTTCCGGCAGGCCTGCCTCCAATGTTTATCAAACAAGCAAGTGATGGTGACTGGGGAGTCCCAGAGATTATAAACTGAGAAGTCAGACAAGCTCCTTCTCCTCATCAAGTTTGACTCTAATGTTGGAGAAGATAAACAAGAAAAGAAACCCAATAACTACAGACCGTGGTCAGCGCCAGGGCTCCCTGAGGGAGCCAGAGGGAGGGGTGGAGGCCTGCTCTGCAAAGAGCTTCGGGGAAAAGCCCTCTCGGCAGAAGGCCCAGCACCTCCAAGGCTCTGTGACAGGAAAGAGCATGGTCTGCCCTGGAGCCGACGAGGCCAGTGTGACTGGGAT
Organism: Equus quagga; assembly: GCF_021613505.1. NCBI lineage: Eukaryota > Metazoa > Chordata > Mammalia > Perissodactyla > Equidae > Equus > Equus quagga. The sequence goes on from NC_060281.1 coordinate 81,175,673, forward strand.
CTGGGGATGGAGGATGAGAGGCAGGAGCTGAGGCCAGGAGGCGGGCAGGGGCCGAGTCACGTGGGGCCTCAACTGGCCCGAGCGAGGATCTGGAGTTTCAGTCTGAGCAGGATGGAAGACCCCACAGGATGAGGCTCGGGCCTCAGACCAGGCTCCCATCCCGCCTGGATCGCATGCTGGTTTGTGTGACCCTGGGCAAGTGATTTATGTCCCTGAGGCTCGACTGTCTCATCTGTAAAATGGACCTACCAATCAAACCTCTCTTCACTGTTGGGAGTAAGAAGGAGGCTGTGTCTGTGCAGAGCAGAGCCCAGGGCCTGCACTCAGGGAGGGCCCAGGGGGCTAGGGAAGCCGCTGCGAGAGACAGCACGGCAGCCTCTGAAGCATTTAAGGAGGGGGCTGATGGGGCCTGTTTTTATTTATTTATTTATTTATTTGAGGAAGATTAGCCCTGAGCTAACTACTGCCAGTCCTCCTCTTTTTTTTGCTGAGGAAGCCTGGCCCTGAGCTAACATCAGTGCCCATCTTCCTCCACTTTACATGTGGGATGCCTACCACAGCATGGCATGCCAAGCGGTGCCACGTCTGCAGCTGGGATCTGAACTGGCAAACCCCAGGCCGCCGAGAAGTGGAATGTGTGCACTTAACCGCTGCTCCACCGGGCCAGCCCCGGGGCCTGTTTTTAAAAGATCAGTTTGGCTGCTGTGTGGAGAAAGATCTGATAAGAACACTCAGGGAAAAAAGCAGGGAGAAACTATTGCCCAGTAGTTATTTACAGACTCATCTATGCTGAGAGACATAGGCAATGAAGAGAAAAATGAGCCAATGATTGAAATACAGTACATACACCTGCAACAAACAAAAATCTGGAAGAAGACACACCAAATTTCTCAAAGATCAGATTTCCACTTTGCATGTTAATCATTTGCATTTTTATAAGGCACATGGGTAGCTCTTGTTATCAGCAGACATTTTAATTAAATAGAGAAAAAAGGGCAAATAAATACGGGCTCATGAGAGGTACCCTGGGACTCCATCTGAGGTCCAGGATGGACTTGCCCAGGTGGAGTGGAGGAGGTGAGGGGAGGTGAGGACCAGGTGTGGCAGAGGGAGGAAGTCAAGACCCAGGTACCTGCGTTGGCCTTCAGGTCCTCTGGGGTCACCATGACTACAAACCGGATGGCTCTCTCATTTCGGAACATCTCGTAGGCCCACCTGCGGATGGAACGCATGCACTTCACGGCGGCGATGCCATTGTTGGCGATGAGCACCTGGACAGGGAAAACGAGGAAGGGTGGGAGCTGCACATGGACCTGCACTGGAGGCTGCGCGCTAAGCCAGGGTCCATCTCACCACGGCAGAGCCCCCCGCTGTACCTGGAGCACGTCACTTTGTATTTCTACAACACAGAGCAGGTGCTCAAAGACCGCAGGCTGCATGAATGAATGATTGGATGGATGGTCAAATGGAATGACGCATGGATGGATGGACGGATGAATAAGTAGATGGACGGAAGGATGGTTAAGATAGATGGATGCATGACTGGATGGATGGACGGATGAATAAGTGGATGGATGGATGGATGAATGACTTTTGATTCCTTCCTTTTATACCATTATGATTGCCTTTAACATTTTTTGAGTGTTTAGGATGTACTGACCTTAGCACGATGTATTTTACGTGCATTATTTCATTTCATCCTCACAACAGCACTTTGAAAGAGATTGTATTATTAACCCTATTTGGGATTAAAGACATTAAAACTCAGGAGTTAGGGCACTTGCCCAAGGTTGCACAGCTAGTAAGTGGCAGACCTGTGCTGTGAACTGTGGCTCCCTCTGCATCCTCAAGGTTAAAAGTCCCAGATTTGATAATGAGGAAAGGCGGTGATACTGGCTATCCTCAACAACAGAGAGCAACAACAGGGGTCCTGTTTTCAGTTCTCATTGGTGTCATGAACTTGCTGTGTGGCAACAGATGGATCCCTTCCCTCTCTGAGCTTCATGCCACGTGAGGAGCTCAGACTGGCCAACTCCCAGCTTAGTCTCTAAGAGCTAAAACCAAGCTCTAGTTTTCTAGTTAAAAAAAAACAAGGTATATGGCTTCAAAGTTTCAACTTACATAGCAAGTCCATAATTTTAAGGCCCTTCCATTGCTGACTAATCTTTATGACAGCCCTGGAGGACAAGTCTCATTAGAGATTTGGGATGTGATCGCCTCTATTTTACAGGAGGGGAAACTGAGCCCAGATGTCACGTCCTGTGAGCGGCCACAACAGATGGACCCTAGACTTCTTACTCAGGTTCAGCATTCTCTCCCCTTTCAACAATGCCCCCCGAGGAGTGATGACGAAATGGCTGGGCTTTGGCTTTCTCAGTCTGATTCCCAAAGCAAGGGCTGGTCATGAAGGAAGGACTACGAATGGCCCCATTGGTTCTAGCACACTCTGGGAGTGCCCGGGGAGAAGGCAGCTGCAGCAGGCTGGCTGTTCCAGCCTCCATAGCTGTGGCTTTCCCACAAGAAGTCCAGGAGAGGGCAAGCTATAGTCGGCTCTAAAGTCAGAGGGCGGCTCCGGGCTGAGGCCTTGGGCAGCCACCCCAGCCTGTCGGCTCCCGAGGGCCGAACCCCGGCCACCGCTTGGGCCGGCTGCAACACAGTCCCTAGATGAGTGCGGCAAAAATGCAGCTTCTGGATCCCCACCCAGGAGATTCTAACTCCCAGGGTCTGAAATAAGGTGGAGGAATCATATTTTCAGCCAGCAAGTCTGGCGGCAGTCAGGTGTGGGAGCCCGTATGACTCCAGCGCTCAATACTGCACTTATGACGCTGGGGCGAGGGCCTGGGCTCCGGAGTCCCATGGCCGGGGAGCACATCCCAGCTCTGCCGCTGACCAGCTCTAAGACCTGGACAAGCCACCTCGCCTCTCTAAGCCTCAGTTTCCTCTGTAAAATAATACCCACTGACAGGGCTGGAGGGAGGATTAAATGAGATATGATGATGTAAACACAGTTACCTGGATGCCTGGCCCAGAGCAGGCCCTCGATAAATGGCAGCTGCCACTGCTGTTACTGTTATTATCATTATCATTATTATTATTACCATTACCACCACCACCTTGGAGTAAAATGAAAAAGAACAAGGCCTTCCAGTCAAACTGACCTGGGTTCAAATCCTGGCTCCAGCACTCACTAGCTACTGGCTTTGGATAACCAAGGCCAAATCTCTGAATCCTAGCTTCTCCGCGAATACGATGGCAATAACCAGTCTGTGGCCAGGGACTTGGCCAGATAGAATGGGAAATGATGTGAAAAGCCTGCATAAATGGCAAATTTTAGCTGTTTCCTTTCTTTCCTGCCATTCTAGTACACGGGTCTCCTCTGCTCTTTGTTGTTACTGGGTCAAGTGGATTCTGACTCCCAGGGCCCCTGTAGACAGCAGAGTGGAACCCTACCCGGTCTTTCTGTGCTATCTCCTCACCTTCTGGTGCTCTATCAGACAATGCTCTGCTCTATTCAGAGGGTTTCCATGGCCTATTTTTTCAGAAGTGGGTGGGCAGGTCCTTCTTCCTAATCTGTCTCGTCTGGAAGCCCCACTGAAACCTGTCCACCATGGGTGACCTGCTGGTAGCTGAAATATCAGTGGCATAGCTTTCAGCATCGCAACACGCAGCCGCCGCAGTATGACAGCCGACATACGAGTGGTGTGGTTCCCTGACTGGGAAACAAATCTGGGTCTTGGTGGTGAGAGCGCCGAATCTTAATCACTAGACCACCAGGACCCTTCTCTCCTCTAAGGAGCTGTAAACCTCAGGAGCGCAGGGCTGTGTCTTATGCTTCCCTCCCAATAACCTAGGAAGAGCCCCTTGCACCAAGGCACCTCAGGGTCCTTTGCGGGAGCCTCTCGACCCTGCGCAGAGCCCTCAGTCTCGTCCTCTGTGAAATGGGGGTCGCGGCCGTGCTGCTTCAGGCCATTGTGGGGGTGAAAAGCTCACCAAGTCCAGCACCCAGCACTTAGCAGGTGCTCATGGAAGGGTGGGCCTGAAGCCGGTTCTCCCACCCCCAGCTGGGAGGAGCAGTTCCACCTTGTCCCCACCCAGCCCCACCCAGAATGCAAGGACCCCATCCGTACCTTCTCAATGACCCGATCCCCCCCAAAGCGTGTGACAAACTCAGCCGGGGAAGCCACAGTAAAGTCTCTGTGCAGGTCCAGCTTCCGGTGTTCTCGGCCCCTCTTCACCAGGTAGAGTCCGGACATGCTGGCCCTGCAGAGGGCACAGGACAGACCCAAATGAGCGAGGAAGCCGGGGATGCCCAGGGACGAAATCAACATTAACAGAGAAGCCAAAGCCCATCAAGACCCCTTCTGCTCTGCAGTCCCTCTCCAGGGCCACTAAGCATTTCACGAGGACACTCAAGAAGCTGGAGCAAGAATGATGCAGGAGTGATCCTCTGACCTGCCCCAAGTTGCACGTTTAGATTTTTTTTTTTTTTTCCAGGGGGAGGAAGATTGGCCCTGAGCTAACATCTGTTGCCAACCTTCCTCTTTTTGCTCGAGGAAGATTGTCACTGAGCTAACATCTGTGACAATCTTCCTCTACTTTATGTTGGATGCCACCACAGCAAGACTTCATGAGCAGTCTGCACCTGGGATCTGAACCCACAGACCCCGGGCCGCAGAAGCGGTGCACGCGAACTTAACCACTATGCCACCGGGCCAGCCCCTGCACGTTTAGATTTTTCACCTTAAATTAATTTTTACTTTATATGCCCCTGATTTAGGAACTGAAATAATACTAAAAAGCTTCTAACAGGGGGAGAAGTTTATCATCAGGGAGAAAGCCCACACACCCTAATAACTTACACTTGTTGAACAGTATTGATATCTTTCATGCACTTTTCTGTATATATACACCAAAATTTTTTTTAAAACTGCAAACAAACCAAAAGAATGTATAACAACAAAACAGAGGTTCCTTGCTCCACCCCTCTTCCAGAACCCCACACCAGAGGACAGATCCTGTGAGTCATCCATCTGAGACACCATCAATGACCTCATCTTGAGAGACGAGGAATTAGCGCCCTTTCTCCGCCAGCCCATCAGCCGGCTTCCCCCAGCCTCTCAACAGAGGCACACGGTAATCTGATAGATTCAGTATTCGGTGTTTTATGAGTCTGGGATCGTTATTCACAGACGAGCACTGTGGTATACCAGATTTTCCTTCCTTTCTTTTTATTTTTCCCCCTGGAGTTAGTGACTTTTTCATTTACTTGGTTTTCCTTGAAACTGTTGTTAATTTAACCCACTCCTAAGAGCATCCCAAGCCATGTAAGATAACGGATCGCTTCCCTTATGTTCCACGGTGACTGCCTCCTGGAGGTCTCTACTCTCCTTTCACCTGGGCTGGCTGTTCTCTAGACCCCCATACAACCATTATTCTGGGCCTTCCCTTTGCTGCCATCCTTACGATTCCCTGTGCCCTTCCTTGGGGTTTGATCCCTAATTTGGGGGATCACATGGCTCCCTCTTTCTCGGTAGACTCCCTTGTTTGGCTGGGGCATCTCTTCCAGTAGTTTCATCCCAGCGAAAAGACGGTACAATGGCAGGGCCCATGATGATGATGCCCTCAACATGCCTGTACTGCTCCTTGCTGCACGGGGCTCCCATATCACTGTCACCTTGGAGATTCCCTTTGATTCTAGGCTGGATCTCTATTTCTCATCTCCTATGTGTTGCTCTTCTTTGGTTTACTATCTTGTTTCAGTGGAAGACATCCTTCGGCAGCTTTCTAAGAAAAGGTGTTCAGGGGAGTAAACGTTTTGCAGCCTTGCATGTTCTAAAACTGTCTTTCTTCTGCCCTCACATTTGACGCTATTGTTTGGCCGTGGATGGAATTCTAGAAGGGAAAACCTTCTCCTTCAGAATTTTGGAAGCCTCATTGCATTGTTTTGTGGCTTCCACAGATGCTAGAACCAGAGCTGTTCTGATCCTTGACCTTTCGTGGGTGACCTGTTTTTTTCACATCAAAAGCTTACAGGACCCTCTCTTTGTCCTCCATATTCTACAGTTTCATAGGGATGTGCTCAGACAGGTGTCTGCTTCCATCAGTGAGGCTGGGAATCCATCAGCCTCCTTCAATCTGGAAAATTATGTCCAAGACTCTGTCTTCAAATGTTTCCTTGATGACGTCCCTGTCTCCTTTTCCTCTATTCTTATCAGAAGTCCTATTGTCTGGATGTTGAAATTCTGGGACGGGCCCACTAGTTCATGGACATTTCCCTCTCCTATTTTCTCTCTCTTTTCTTCTGCTTTCTGGGGGTTTCCCGCGGCCTTCTCTTCTGTTTAGTGGAGTTTTTCACTTCTGCTATCGTGTCTTTAACATCCAAAAGCTTGCTTGTGCTCTGCAGATGTTCCTTTTTATGCATCCCATTCCTCTCCATCATCCTCCCTGAGCCAGATGAGGGTATTCAGGAGAGCTTTTCCAAGTTCTCTGCTCCTGGCAGGGCTTCTGTTTCTTCCAAGTTTCCTGTATCCCTTTGTTTGGGGCCTGCTTTCCATATCATAAACTGTACCTAAATGTTTGGTAAGCCTCGGTCACTCCCTCGTGCCCAAGAGCGTGAACTAAAGGCCTGATGAGAAGTACCGGGCATGTCGTAAGGCCAGTGAGCCCCGAGCTCAATGCAAGGTGATCTGGCAGGGTTGTGTGTTGGGGAATCCCAAGTATCTTTAGAGTCTTCCTCCCTCGCTGGTCCAATTTCCCTGGGAGAAGTCTCCAGGTCTTCTGCCTGGAGGATAAAGGTTGGCCGGGCACCTGGGGGGAGAGACATGGAGGAGTAACAACTGGGACTGCTCTGGGGGGCAGGTTCCAGGATTCAGCATCCACACAGCTGAACACCACCTGTTAGGGATATGGGTCCCACACCTACACTGTGCCTGTTGGTCCCCAGTACCCAGACTCTCTGCTTTTCCCTCCAGAGGACAAACGGACAAACGCCTGCCTTCTGCTGGATGGCGGTTCATATCCAGAACCACGCTGAGCGGAAGTGGGCAGCTGCCAGCCACACAGAGCAGGGGAGGGGATCCGGGCGTCTTTACCCAATCCTCTTATTTTGGTACCCCTGTTCACTGCCCCTTCACCCGCCAGTTGCAGAGGCACCTGATGCTGCCGGTCCCTGCACCTTCTGGGCTGCACATCCGGTAGGTTCTCAGCTTGCCTCCCTGCTGCTCTACGACTCAGCCCTCTTGGTTCTGCTAAGCCAGTCACCACTCGTCCAACAGCTTCCCAGCTTCCAGAACGTTGCTGCCAATCTACCCTCCTGTGCTCCCAGAGTTGACGGGCTTCTATTGCTTTAAAAAAAAATGTGTTTCGTGGGATTTAGACAGGAGTCAAATCAGGCACGCACATCCAGTCCACGCTCTTAAGCCGGCAACGGGGAATTCAGGTGGAGAGCCGCCTGCAGGGAACCAGGTTAGAGGTTAATGCCCCAGAGGTGTGTCCAGCAACTGCGTCATCAGGCATCTCGGGAGGCCGGGGGCCAAGTGGGTTCAGCGGACCAAAAGTTTGCTGAAGAACTGATGGATCATGAGGAACACCACCAACATGCCATCATCTATTGTCTGAGCAGGAAATAGCAAAGCTGGAAGCAAATGGGCAGTCGGGGAAGAGAAATTCCATTTTACAGATGGGCAACCCGAGGCCCAGGCAGGCAAGGGGGTCAGCCAGCAGGTCAGCAGGCATGGGGCTCTTTCAGGTCTGGGAGTTTTCTGCTGTAGAAAGTCTGTGTGTCCACTACAGCTTCCCATGGGAAAAGCCTGCGGACCTCCAGTCTGCCCCCGCTTCACGGTGTGGGTCCCCAAAGGCTCTGCTTATCAGAAATGAAGACACGGGCTTCCAGGCCAGGGGAAGACAGAGAGGGACGAGTGACAGGCGCCCATCGTGTGCATAGGCCACAATAGGATACATATTTTCAGCTGAGACTTTCTCTGTTCAACTGGCCTCACGCACGGTGCCCAAATGAACAGACAAGTAAACAAACTATTTCTGGCCCTTGACATGGCCTCGCTGCCTCCCAGGAGTTGCAAACAGCTTTTCTTCTAAAACCTCCTAGGATGGAACTGCTGAAACAAAACAGGCCTTAGAAGGGGACTCGGGAAGGTGGAAACCATCTTGCAAATGTGAACAGGGCTTTTACCATAATTACATTCTATTAACCAGCAAGTTGTTCTGGGTTTTGTTTGTTTGTTTGTTTTCTGAGGAAGATTAGTCCTGAGCTAACATCTGTCACCAATCCTCCTCCTCTTTTTTTTTTTTTTTTAAGATTGGCACCTGAGCTAACAACTGTTGCCAATCTTCTTTTTTTTTTTCTGCTTTTTCTCCCCAAAGCCCCCCAGTACATAGTTGCATATTTTAGTTGTGGGTCCTTCTAGTTGTGGCATGTGGGACACCGCCTCAGCGTGGCTTGATGAGCAGTGCCATGTCTGCGCCCAGGATCTGAACCGGTGAAACCCTGGGCCACTGAAGCAAAGTGCACAAACTTAACCATTCAGCCACAGGGCCAGCCCCAATCCTCCCCTTTTTGCTGAGGAAGACTGGCCCTGAGCTAACATCTGTGCCTATATTCCTCTTCTTTCTATGTGGGATGTCTGCCACACCATGGCTTGATATGCGGTGCGTAGGTCCACACCCAGGATCCGAACTGGCGAACCCCAGGCCGCTGAAGCCAAACATGTAAACTTAACTCAAGCCAACCCCTTCTGTTTGTTTTTAAGAATTTTATTTCTTTACAAAATCAGGCCGATTCGGCCTAAGGGCCCTAATTTGCAGGCCCCTCACCTAGGGAAACAGACCCCAAAATGTTAACAGCAGTTATCTCAGAGGAGTCGAATTACGGCTGGTTTCTGTTTTCTCCTCTTTGCCTATATTTGGTAAATTTTCTGCAATGACATATTATTTTCAATAAGAAAAAGGGCTGTTAATTCTGTAACAGAGATGCTGCAAGCCGTGGCCATTCCGGTACCCCCTGAGTAAGGCACTCAGTTTCCTCACCTATAAAATGACGAGAAGAACACGGACCTCCTCGGGTTGTGAGGATTAAATTAGTTAACACATTCAAAGTAAAAGATGGCGCCCGGCACACAGGAAATTATCTATTATTATTTCAGTGCCACTATGCCAAGAGAATGAGGGGCTGCTGATCTGCCAACCTCACCAGGAAAGGCATCAGCCAGGGCCCTCTGCGCAGGGCCTGCTCCCATCCGTCCACCCTCCCTTTCTGTCCACAGCCTTCCCTGACTGGTGGCTTGATCCGTTGGCCTCAGGAAGTCTGAGACATCCCATTTCCATGCACACAAACATTAAGACTCTAGCAGTTTGACCTAAGGTGCAATGCGAAAAATGCAACCACTAGAAAAACACCATGTTATGGGCTGGGAGAAACCATTCACGGTCACCATTTTTATTTCAAAACTGTTGACAGAACCCTCCATCAGGCAGGTCATAAACCCATCACAACAAATTGGTGGGTGAACACAGAATGCTGCCGGAGTGGCCTTGTTTCAGGCCCAGTCTCCAGACTGGTGGCTATTTTTATTTGCTTTTGACAAATTGGAGGCCAACCAAAAATCGCTCTGCAGGGCTGACCTTCAGCCTGCATTTGCTCCAAGGCAAGTGCGGAGGCTGAAATATTCCATGGTGGCTTTCGAGATGGCTTCAGGTGCAACCTACTTACTCGACAGAGCTGGCAGCGAAACACCAAACACCGTCAGTTCGTCAGGCACAAGCCCAGGCAGAAGTGCACTGGGAGGGAGGGAATAAACATTCTCAAGTGTCACTGCGGACGGGGCACAGGGGGCTTCCCACTGAATCCCACAGCCCTGTGCAGGCGAGCCCATCATCTCCTGCTCACGATGAGGAAACTGAGGCTCAGAGAGGCCCACTGACCTCAAGTCACGCAGTTGGCAAGTGGCAGAGCTGGGTTTCCAATCTGACTCTATCTGACCCCTAGAATTTAATTTTGAGGCAGACAGATACCCGCCATAAATGGAAGTACCTCTATTGTCTGCACTTTAAAAAACAGGCACTTAGGGGCTAGGCCGGTGGCATAGTGGTTAAGTCCACATGTTCTGCTTCAGTGGCCCAGGGTTCACAGGTTCGGATCCTGGGCACAGACCTACACACTGCTCAACAAGCCATGCTGTGGTGGTGTCCCACATACAAAATAGAGGCAGACTGGCACAGATGTTAGCTCAGGGCCAATCTTCCTCACCAAAAAAACCCCAAAAACCCAAAAACCAAGCATTTCCATTTGAGAGGCAATATGTGTAAGGCAGGGTTCTCAACTGGGGGCAGTCTGGCTCCCCTGGGGACAGATGGCCATGTCTGCAGGCATCTTGGTTGTCACAACTTGTGGTGTCCTGCTGGCATCTCATGGGTACAGGCCAGGGATGCCACGTTGCATCCTGCAATGCACAGGACAGCCCCTACCACAAAGAATGACACAGCCCCAACGTGAGCTGTGCCACAGCTGGGAAGCCCTGCTAGACTAGAGCCATCCTCCCATGCTTGGAATCCATAATCCATGACTTATGACCTGTGCAATCTTGGGAAAGTTGCTTGAGTACTCTGTGTCTCGGTTCCCTCATAGGATGAAAATATTAATAATATTAACAGTATCTGCCTCGCGGACCATGAGCCCAGGGTTCAGCTCTGGGCCTGGCCTGCAGGAAGAGCTATAGCTCAGGTGCCTCTCAGCAGGGCAGCCGCTAAAAGAGCCCCAGTGTGAGACCACGGGCCTAGGACCCTGGCTTTAACCACCCTTAAGTCCCTTAGCCTTTCTTTTCTTTTGTAAAATGGGGATGGTAATCGCTGAGAGCTGCTAACCTGATGGAAGTGAGGCCTTAATATTATCACCAAGCAAGAAAGAACATTGTACAGCCCAGTAAAGGCTGCTCCCTCTGAACTCATCTGTAGGCTCCCAGCTAAATGGACCCTTGGGAACCTCTCAGGCCACTCACTCCGTCAGTGCCTCCTAGGATGGCCACTTAGGCTACGCCAGGGGTCAGCAAACTAGGGCCTAAGAGCCAAATCCAGTCTACCACCTGTTTTCCTACCTCCCACAAACTAATTATGGTTTTCACGTTTTTAAATGGTTGAAAAAATTCAAAAGACTCATATTTTGTGACACGTGAAAATTATATGACATTCAAATTTCAGTGTCTGCGAATAAAGCGTGACTGGAATACAGTCAGGTCCATTCGATTACACATCATCTCTAGCTGCTGGTGCAGTAAACAGCAGTTCTGAGTAGCTGTGGCAGACACCATATGGCCACAAAGCCAAAAACATTTACTATCTGGCCCTTTACAAAAACAGTTTGGAACTCTGAGTGAGGCAGCAGTCTTCAGCCCCAACAGTACACTCCATCACATGAGGAGCTTTACAAAATATTGATGCCCGGGCCCCACCCAGAGAAATTAATCAGCATCCCCAGGGCGTGCGGGATTGGACGGGGTGTGCCCCGGCATCTACATTTTCCAAAAGCGCCCCCCGGAAATTCTAATGTGCAGAATGTGGGAAATTGAACAGATCAACTACCAACATTGTGACAAGGCAACATTTGACATAGGCCTCTGTTCTGAGTAGATGTCCCATGGCAGTGACGTCACTCATAATGGGGATTGTGGGGCTCCCTGAGGACCAGATTCTTCTGCCTCCCTCTCCCCAACTTTTCTTCATTCCATTCAACTCAAGTCTCCAAGAAGCCCTTCTCCAACCACTCCGACCCACATTCATTTCTCCGTTCCCTGCACTCTGGCCCTGTTCCCACTCGGAAGGACTCTAGTCAGCATGTGGCACCTTGCCTTCCTATTCATTCTGGCTCCTTAGGACATGCTGCAGGTGTCAGGACAGGATCCCAAATGCCTCTCACCTCGGAGGTCCTCTTTCATAAGAGAGCTCTGTCGTCACTATTATCAATTGTGCAAACGTTTGTGCTGACCTGGGATGGCACTCGAGGCCAGCACCTCCCCAGTGCTGGGGTCTAGCAGTGAACAGTCTCAAGAACCCTGGCAAGGCCTATTAGGATCAGCCCCATTGACAGAGGAGTAAACTGAGGTTCAAAGGGATGATGCCATGTGCTCCAGGTCACAGAGCTCAGTGGCAGAGTTGTGCTAACTCCATCTTTTTAGCAACTCTAAGCTAAGAGAGGCACCATCAATGACCCAAGAAAGCATCTTCATCTTATTATAAAAATGGTGACCACACGGCCTGCACTTGCTGGGACAATTCCAATTTCTTGCAAGTTTATTCTTTTGGAATAAAATGGTTTGTGAAAGGTATTATTTGGGATTAAAATGTACAATTAAATGTGATTCAAGAGTTATATGTTAAACTTTCCAGGTAAACAGCTTTATAGATCAGAACAAAACGTGCCCTTTGTCAACCACGTGGCCTGCTTTGGGCACTCCAGAACTTGAGTGCTTCTGCCAGAGGAGTTAGATTAGGGCTGGAAATGTGGAAGAAACTTGAGCTCTGTGCTCCGGGAAAGACAGTACATGAGAAAGACCCGGATCCAAACCCAGGAGCCCGCCCCTCAGCAAGCCCTTAACTCAGACACGCCCTGAGCGCCCCAAGAAGGGCCCCTTGAAGACTCTGCTGGTCTCCTCTGTGCAAGGACCCGAGAACTGGAAGGCAAGCCCCCATCCTGGAGGGCTGGCCGCACGTGTGGGACATCTGTCTTGCCCTCTCTGAACCACCCACCAGAGAAACTAAACCACAGCTGAGGCCATCTGGCTCCATGAGTCCTCACTCCCTGGCATGCTCACAAGCCACAGTAACTAGTTACCAGCCAAGTCCTTTAGTCTCCTACTAGTCCAGCATTAGGAAAGGCCTCTCCTTTCTGAAGGAGTCTATTTGAGCAGGTTGTGAACCTGCGGCCTAGGGAGCCGTTTCGGCAACAGCCCGAGGGTGAACCTGGTGATGCTGGCACCAGCAACAAGAGCCTCAGTTCTTACAATGGGGATGACGACACCCACTTAGTGCCACAAGGCGGTGTTGCAAACACAGCCGGGCACACAAAGCCGCCAGGAACGGGAGCGGGTACCAGTACTGCACTCGGGAGCCTTGAATTTGAATTACCGAGAAAACATCTGGCTCCCCAACTGGGTCAGGCTCCTAGAGACCAAGGTCACGATTCCCAAACATCTTTGTGTCCTTTCCGCCTCCCAGACACAGGCCTTACACATAGGAAATGCACAGGGAATGTTTATGGACCGGGTAAATATACCCTGAGAAAGGAGCAAAGGATGGAGGCAGAGACTGCTACAACACCTCACCGTGCTGGTTATAATAGCAAAAAAGGAAAAATAGCCCAAATACCCACTATTTATAGGGGATTGCTCATACATTTTAAGGTGCATCTGTTTAAAGGAACACTACGGACCCAGTAAAAAGGATGCTGTAGATCAAAGGTTGGCAATGTTTTCTATAAAGGACCAGATAGTCGATACTTTAGGTTTTATGGCCCAGACAGTCTCTGTCCCACTACTTCACTGTGCCCTTGAAGCAAGAAAGCAGCCATAGGCAACTCGTAAACAACGAGCGAAACCGTTCCAATAAAGCTTTATTTGTGGGCACTGAAATGTGAACTACATGTAATTTTCACATGCCACCAAACAAGATTCTTCTGTAATTTTTTTTCAACCATTTAAAAGTTCAAAACCATTTTTTGTTTACAGGCCATACAAAAACAGGCCGCGGGCCACAGTCTGCTGAGTCCAGTGGTAGAAAACGTCACATCCACTGAAAAAGCAAGTTATAACACAATACGCTGTGTATGACTCAAGTTTATAAGTTAAGACATATCTGCACCAAAAAAAAAGGCTGCAAGGATATACAGCAAGCGTTAATAAAGATCACATTGTGTGTGTGTGGGGGGGGGGGCGGTTAAGGCTGATTTTTGTTCCTCCTTTTTGTTTATCTATAATTTTCTGAATTTTCAACAACAAACATAGCATCATTTTGGTAATTGTTTAAAATGCAATCAATCAAATGACAAGAAAAGAAATGAAATCAAGCAGGTTGGGCTAAGAAGCGCTCGGCACAGAAATGCCTACACGAACCTGTTCAGAAGATAACCCTAAAGGTGATGGCTGCTCAGGTGCACGTAGAGTCGCCCCGGCTTCCCAACCACTAGGCTTCAAAAACACCTGCCGTGTCATCACCTTTATCAAGGCCAAGAGGACGAAGAGGGGGAAAGCCGAGCCCCCGCCAACCGGTCCACCTTGAGGCACCTGTGCTCCTGAGCGCCCTCCTCCAGTCAGCATCACTGCCCAATCCAGCCGCCGCTTCAACCACCGAGACAGCTAGAGTTCGCCAGGCGGGCTCCACCTCCCCAGCCGCCAACCTGAAGCCTGCATTTCTTTGGGTGGGGGCGGGGAAGAGGGGGCGGTGCTAAGAGGACACACAGCTTGTCTTCACCGAAGGCGGAGGGGGCGTCGGAGGGGGCGTCGTGCTGCAGAAGTTTGTTAAAGAGAACTCAACGGTCATTAAAATTGCAGGCTTACTTACCTGACTTTGCGATCAGGGAAACAGACCTTGCACTCGGCAGGGCTCATGTTGACCACCCCACCGGCCCATCCCACCGGGGTCCTGCTGGGATGCCGAGCATGCACCACCTAACCCCTGAAGCGGACCCTGGTCCCGGGGCCCAGCAGGACAGCCGGATCGTGACCGGGGAGAGGAGGCACCGTCCTAGAGCGCCCCGGGCTGGGTTGTGCAGCAGCCTGCAGGCCCCAACTTGGCGTTGCGCTTCCTCCATTCCGAAACGCACCCATCGCGCAAGTGCCCAGGATGGACACGCCCGCCCAGGCCCCGCCCCCAACCCAAACGGACCCCGCCTCCCACAAGGGTCCCGGCCCCTGACGTGGCCCCGCCTCCAGTCCCTAGTCCGGGATCAGGACCCCGCCATCTCCCAGACCGGGTCCCGCCTCCCGGACCCGCCAATCCCAGAGGCGCCGCTGACCTTGGGCGCCGGGCGAGAGCCGCCCGAGTCTTAAACCCTGGGCTACTTCCTCCCCAGCTCCCTGCCCGGAGTGGAAGAGTTCTAGGACAGGCTCCCCTACTCGCTGACAGCTGCAGAAAACCCCGTTACCTAAGTGCTTCCATACATACCCAATAGGGAAGTGGTGGAAAATACGGGTTATTTAAAATGTGACTCAGATGTCACCACGGTCGGTGCCTGGTAAAAACCCCCGCAGTCAACCTCTGGCTTCCAGGTTCCTGTTTTTGCTTCTTTCACCCATCCTCCCGGGGCCATGTCTGCGCCATGCCCCCGCCTCCCCGCAGTGAGCTTGTAGCACGTGCTTTGAACGACCTGAGTCCCCTAGGAGGCGAGCGCCTTCAAGACAGGGAAGACCCCAGCTGCCCTGTGACCCTAAATAAGCTTTCTAGTGAAACTACCATTTGCTGAGTGCTCTTTTGTGCCTTTGTCTTATTTAATCCTCGGAGCAATCCTATTGTCTTTATTCCGGTGATACAGATTTTAAAAACGTGACCCACAGATGCTATGTTCCCCAAGGTGACAGAGCCGGTGACTTGAACCCAGGTAAACAGGTTCCGGTTAGAATGAATAGAATGAATGCTTCTCCAAGTAGTTATAATAGGTAAAAAGGACCCCAAACACTGCCTAGAAAGCATTGCAATGATAAGAAATATAACCCATGTTCGTAGCAAACAAAAAGTAATATAAATGTTTGCAGATGAACGCTCTTCAAAAGACACAGCCAGGGCCACACCTCCAGAGGGCGCCAACGATGCGGCCACAGTGGGAGCAGGGACCTGGCCCTGGAGTCCTCAGAGCAGCCCTGCCCGAGGGTGCTGGCTAGCTGTGCTCTAACCACATATTAAATAATGATTCAACAAGCAACGGGTGAACAAAGTTCTCAGTTCTTCAGAGTTTCTAGAAGGTTCTTCATCACCTTGTCTACACTCTTTCTGAAAAAGAAGCCACCTCAGGCCAATTTTTTTCTTCTAAGTTTCAAATCAAAACCAAAAAGTATTCATCGCCCACATTTAAATGTAACCACCTCAACATAGGAGAAACAATTAAAATCAGGAAATGAAGGTGTTTCGACCCACTCCTGCCCTACCCAAAGTCAGTTAGGATGATGAGTGGGAGAAGGCTCGCCAGTTTACTTGCGTTGCTCTAGGGTTTTATTCTCTTTTGACAAAACCCCAGCACTCACTGGACACTGAGTGGACAGTGTCACTTCTCTGCTAACACAGCCGTGGGGACATCCTGACACACCTGCGTTCACCCAGGGCTCCCAAGGAAGGGATTTCGCTGAGACGTTTGGGCTTGGCATGTCACCAGAGTGATGATGACTTGGGTTTTTCTCTGCCTCCTTTATTAGGGAATAGAAGATGAGAAGAAAAGAATAAGCTACACTCGTATGCATAACATCACCGGCATACAAACATCCATAGTTGGGATTTTCAATAAAACGGTTCAAACTTGGCTAAAGCTGCAGTTTCGTGCTATGAGCCCTTCTGCTTAGACTTATCAGGGGCTAAATTTAACTTGTTGGTATTGCCAAGGGAAAACCCAGGTCACTGACAGCACAGCACACAAAATCAGCAAGGAAACGCACATACGGTGAACAGCAGCATGGTGGAAAGACCTGAGCAGAGGTTGGCCTCCAGCCTGTCCCTACCTGCCGTGTGACCTCGAACAAACCCCTTCTCTCTCTCTCTTTCCACGTCCTCATCTGTAAAATCATCCACATATAATGTGCTTTCAATAAAAGAAAAATAACCCCTTTCCACCTATGATGGGGGAAATGTTACATTAAGTAGAGAGCAGAAGTGAACGATTTTTCTAAAATGGGATACTGACGCTTAAGGAGGAGGGGAAAGTAAAAATATTTAGTCCCTCTGTACCATATTAATATAACAGCCAGCCTTCCCCAAACCTCAATATCCATCCGCAAATGGAACAACGCTCGGACAGGGACCCCTTTATCTCAAGCTCCCAGAAAACATCTCAGGAGCTAAAGAGATTTGAAAATAGGGTTTTTGCTGGTCCCTTCCTAAATCAATAACTGAATAAATAAATTAAAACATTATAGAAAGATCCATGACATTCCATTTAGGGACAAATGAAAATATGTGTAGACAATTTAAAGTTTCATGAGCTGCTCCCTACTGAGAGCTGACGAAAACAGGTGCAGGTGCAGACGATGAACAGGAAGGAGCTGGGGAGGCGCCCACCGCAAGCCCACCCAGGACTCTATTTGGGACAAGGAGAAGGAGGTAAGGTCCCAGATGTCACTGTGCTTTTCTGATGTGTCTTCACTCTGACAGGCCCCCTCCTTCATGTCCAGACCCCACAGACCTTCACCTGCCTTCCTGGAATCTGAGGTCTGTGTTGCTAAGCAGTTCTTAAATGCAACACTCCCAGCATGGAAGCGAGCAGACCCGGACGTGGCAGGGGAAATACCCAGCACTTGTGTGCTGGTTTGTAGTTTATCCTTAATCAGGGCCACTTCTCCTGCCTCTTAAATTTCTCTTCCTCCTCTGTGGACACAAGTTGCTTTCCTTTAAAGGTGTATGCCAGGCAGGGCTCAGGAACAGCTGTGGCCACAGGCAAGACCTTTGAGAGAGGCCCAGTCAATGGATGGCAACCGAGGCCGCCTCGGGGCCACCCACTCTGGCCCTTCCTCCCGAGTGGTCTCAACATGCTTCCAAGGTAGACACTGGCATTATCTGGCTTCGACAGAGAGAGAAATTGCAGCTCAAAGAGGTCATGGGACTGGTCTGAGATTTGAACCCAGACCTGTCTGACTGCAGGTCCTGGGCCCTTACTGTGACGCTGTGCTTTGTATTTAATGACAGTGACTGCACCGTGGGCACTGCTGTAAGTGCTGTGCTCACAGTAACTCCACTAAGCCTGACCCCAGCCCTGTGAGGTAGGTACCACTGTGACCTCATTTTAGAGGATGCTAAGGCACGGAAGGTAACAGCTCGGCCCCAGGTCACACGATAGCTAAGTGGAGGAGTCAGCATGCCAGCCCTCAGTTGGCCTCCAATGAGAATGCTCCTGACCACCCCACTACTCTCTCCACCCATGACGGAGCCGGGTGTCTATGCGGCCACAATGCCAACTGCAAGGCCTGGCACCCAGCAGGGCTGCAATAAATGCTCCCCAGCCAATGGATGGGCAGGACAGACCTTAGCTTCTCCGCTTGACCATTTCATCTCTTAGATTGCTCTTACACTTGCCTAGAACCCAGACTTTCTGTGGTAATTTGCCAAGGGGAAAATGGTTATAAATTAACAAACTTTTCCCAATTTTCCCACTGCTCTCTTCCCCATCATCCAGCTGCCCACCCACCCTTCCACATACAAAGAAACAAAAGCAAAGACTGTTAGAGCCACAAAGGACGTCCGAGCATCCAGTCCAACCCTCGAGAGGGTAGGTGATGTCCCCAAGGTCACACAGCTGAATGGTCGCCCCAATAAATTGCTCATCTCCTAACACTTCCCACTAACGGAAAGAACAAGTTAGGAGGAAGGCGGAGGTGCCTTGGCTGGAGCCCAGGTGAGGCGGCAGCATGAACCCTGGGAGTGTGCAGAACACTTTCTGATCTGCGTCTGCTGAGGGTCTGGGTTCAGATCGAGTCCAGGCCCGGGCCCATGATTATCCTGCTGGGAGACCTCGGGCAGACTCCTGAACTTCTCTGGGCCTCAGCTTCTTATCTAGGCAGCGACAGGACTGGTTCACTTTTCTCCTCAATACTTTATAAGGTTTTATTATTAAACATTGTTGAAACTTATATTATAACAAGGATATTTACAGCAGAAAGTTAGGAAACACAGAAGAAAATTTAAATTACTCAGAAACGTACCACGTAAAGACAAAGACTGTTAACTGTCTGGGGGCACCCTCACTGTCTCTCCAGTGACACACACACGTTTATTCGGCACAAGCCTTTTTCGTGCTTACTGTGTGCCTGGGCATGTTCTAAGCATGTTGCATGCACCTGTCCACAACCCCTTATCCGAAACTCCCAGGGCCCAATGTGCTCTGGAATTGGGGAATTTTTTTTTTCGGGAAGGTAAATCTTCCTATAATTCCTTCCTACACATTACCACGTTAATATTCCAGCAGCAGACGGCATGAATAGTCACACAAAATGGGATGAATCAAGACTATGAATAAATTCACCTATCCAAGGCGGGTTCGCTGCTGAATGAGCTCGCCGCCAGCTTAGGAATGTCAGTTTCATGACTTTAAATTTCAGGGCGGTGGGTAGGCGATCCTGAACCTGGGCCATCCATTCAATCCACACACGCACCCCAGCGGGTACAGCTGTTGGGGTGACAAGCTAGTCAGGGGCTGCTTTGAACGGGGTATCTCAGCCCGGGCCCACCGCGTAGGAACCTCACGATGCTTCTTAAACAAAACGGGCTTACCCTGTCACCTTCATGTCATCATGGGTGAGCAACTGTTTGCCCCATCACATAACGTCCTCAGCAGCTCTGTTTCCAAGGGTCGCATGGAATTCCAACCCTCGGGGACTGCTTCTAAGTCCAAGGAAAGGCCGAGCCCCAACCCCTGGCCTGAGACGAACCCAAAAGGGAAGAGACAGCAGTGGGGGGGGGGGGGGGAGACCTGAACAGACAGCACAAATCATTGGATCTAAAATCTTAGCCCTCATCAGGTGGGGAAATGGAAGGGCCGGTGAGACTGCCTATTAAAGGCAGAAGAAAAAGTCAGAATTACAGTTTAACCTCAGAACTAGCCTATGAAGTCACAAGATTTATGCAAAAAAGAACTTGATGAAAACAAAAATGCAATTTCCGCTGAAGAGCAACAACAAAATGCCTGTTCCTCCATCCATTCACTCCTCTATTCCCAGACTCATGATCAAGTGCTCTCCGGGAAGGCAGAATTCTGTCTTCAGCAAGTTTGGGTTGCTCGTCTCATTCAGGCGTTTGGCAAATATTTATTCAAAGTCTACCGTGAACCCACACTAGGTGAGGCAGTGGGGAAAAGCAGAGACCCCATAAATACGGCCCCGTTTTCATGGAGTCTGCAGTCCAGTGCGGGAGACGGGTAATGACCAGGTAAAGAAAGAAGGAGATGCAAGACAACCTCAAGGAGTGATTAAAGGTTGT
The DNA here is from genome assembly GCF_021613505.1 of Equus quagga. NCBI lineage: Eukaryota > Metazoa > Chordata > Mammalia > Perissodactyla > Equidae > Equus > Equus quagga. The sequence goes on from NC_060281.1 coordinate 81,195,845, forward strand.
GAAAACAACACGTCAGAGTGATGGATCAAGAAACTGGGGGCACGCGGGGAATACTCCGTAGGTGGGGAGGGGACAGGGAAGGCCCTCAGAGAGGGTGGCTTGGATGGGCAAAGAGCCAGAGGTGGAGGCAGGACTGGCTACAGAATTTACGGGGCCCTGTGCAAATGGAGAATGTGGAGCCCCTTGTCCAAAAGCCACGAAGAATCTCAAGAGGGCGACAGCAAAGCACTAAACCAAGCGCCACGGGCCCTGCGTGACCCTGGAGGGAAGTCTGGGGAAGGATGGGAAAGGGAGAGCTCAGGTCAGATGGGACAGTTATTGCAAATGCCCAGAGTCGGGATGCAAGTCTGAGTATTCTGGGATGGGGAGGGCACAACAAGAAGAAAACGACCCCTTTGAAGACTGTGTCAAAAAAAGCTCCCTCCCAAAGCACAAAATTAAACACGTGCATTTTCTTTTTCTTTTTTTTTTTTTTAAAGATCGGGCACCTGAGCTAACATCTGTTACCCATCTTCTTTTTTTCCCTTCTTCTTCTTCCCCCCAAAGCCCCCCAGTACATAGTTGTATATTTTAGTTGTGACTGCCTCTGGTTGTGCTATGTGGGACGCCACCTGAGCATGGCTTGATGAGCGGTGGCACGTCCGTGCCCAAGATTCGAACCGGTGAAACCCTGGCCCGCCGAAGCGGAGTGCACAATCTTAACCATTCAGTCATGGGGCCGGCCCCAACATATGCATTTTCCATCCATGCCTAGTCAGTCTCCCACTTGGTGGCCTGGCAGGAAGAGGCCCGCGTGAGCCACAAGGTGACCTTCGGGGCACCACAGAGGCCAAGTGGCTCCAGGAGGACAATGCCAGGGGCAGGGAAGATCCACAGACATGGCTCACTTCTTTGCTCTGGTTTCCACGTGAGCCCAGAGCCCTGGAATACACACCCCAGGTGTGAGTTTCCCATCTTTGAAATGGGGAAGGTATTAGATCAGGGCCGGAAGGACTAGCCCAAACACCGACTCCCTGCTCCCATTTTGCAGAAACCGGGCCTCCAAAGGTTAGGAGATTTGCCCGAGGGTGCAGATGATTAAACAACTTATGAGGAATAAACTAATAATAAAAGGACCTTCTTGGATTCTAACAAGGACTCCGTGACCACCTCTGCCTTCTAGGAGGTCAGGCTCCATTTCCTGATGCTCTGGCTGGTTGCGGGCAGCACACCAGCCTGCCCACCCGCTCTTAGGACCCACATCCCAAAGGAGCTTTTGACCTGTGGGTCCCCAGGAAAAGGCATTACCGCCTGTAGAGGAGAAGCAGCCCAGGAGCGGCCCTCCACAAAGCAACACTCTGCAGGCGTTTTTTTTGGAGGGGAAGGGGTGGTCCCCCTGAACATCCCTTCAGAGACTTGGCCCAAGCCCCTGCCAGTAGGTGTGAGCAAAAGGGTCAACAGAGGACCACCAAACGCCAGGCTACTGAGATTCCCAAAGATGCCAAGATACCAAACTACAACAGGACAACAGAACGCTCGGCTTCGTTCGGATATGGCATGGCTGTTCCCAACAGGCTGGAATGCACAGGTTTGACATAATTCTTCATCTAGCCAACCACCAGAGGCCATGGCACTAGGACGAGTGTCTGAGCCATCACGCCCTGAAGATGCTTCCAAGTAGGTCTCTCATTCTAGTTCACTGGAAACAACGAACACCGGAGGGTCTCCTCCATTGGAGGCCTCTGATTCGGGGACTTGGTTGAGGCTGGAAATGTTCCTCATGGAAACGCCAGCATCTTGGGAGGTGTCAGGAGAAGTGCCCCAGCTGACCCTAGGTGCTAAAATTGTAGATTCCCAACTCTGAAAAGCACATCCATTGGGGACAAAAGGAACTGTGTGCCTAGTGAGCTTTGTGACCAGGGGTCACACCTCAGGGGCTGATCCAGTGCCCATATGCTACAGATGAGGAACTAGAGGCTCAGAGAGGGTAAGGGACCTACCCAAGGTCACACAGCACATCAGTCCTCCCTGCGCCCCCATCGTGGCCCTTTGCATCTCCCACCACTCTGCAATGTGCCTTCATCTCAACATTTGGTGCCTCCGGTTTATAAAAACCAAGATCCCCCGACCATCCTCCCAGTCCTTCACTGGGACAAAGCGAGAATAAATGATTTACTTACAATGCTAGTTTCTAGGCACTGAAGAGACAAGAGCAAAAAATTCACTTAATATTTTGGCTCATAGCCATGCAAAGATAGGGCCTTAGTTAAGTATCTTTTGCCTTTACAAATTCACCAGCTCAGAAAAGCTGTGGTTTAAGCACAAACCAGCAAATACCCCTCCAAGTAGCGGTGGAAGACAGAGTGGAAAGCTGGAGACTTGCCCCTACTCCATATTTTAACCTAGCATTTACTGAGTGCTTTATTCTCCTGCTAAGTACTTTAGAAATGTTAGTTCATTTAATCCTCACAACTTTCTGGGAATGGAAGACTCAGGAGAGAATAGCAATAGTAACAATGTTACTATTTGATAAATTCTTAATCAGCACCAGCAGAAATTCACACAGCTGCTTCTTTCTCTTTCAGGGCTGGACCCCCACTGTCCAATACAACAGCCACCAGCCACACGAGGCTTTTTAAATTTAAATTAAAAATTCACTTCTTCAGTCACACTAGCCACATTTCAATTTCAATGGTTACAGGTGACCAGTGGTTACTGTATTGGACTGCACAGTTCTAGAACATTCTTTTCCATAATATTCCATTATGGCAGAAGGTTCTGCTGGCCTCTTCTGGTCTAGCCTGAAAGTTGCCTCTTCCAAGGGCTCTTTACTGCCCTGACCACGTCTTTCTAAAATAGATCCCCTCAGGTATTCCGTCTCCTGTACCCTGTTTCCTTCCTGGCACTGGACGCTCTTGAACACCATCCTCTCGGTTTACCTGTTTATTTGCACACTTCCATCTCCCTGGTAGGACCATCTGTCTTGTTTCCTGCTGGAGCTATTGTGATACACGCATCTCGCCCTCCCTCCTACTTTGATACCACTTAGCGACCTCCCATTGGGCAACCACTTCTAACATCATCTCTGATGTCCACCAATTTGGGTGAATTGGTTCAACGGACTGCTTTTCCCTAACCCCTGCTGTAAGTGCCACATCGAGGGAAAGAAAGGGGTTTGCAGGGGAGAGAATATAGGAGATCATGGGAGAGCGCCCACCGTGGCACAGCGGAACCTGGGTTCTGCAGTCCGACAGACCTGACCTTGAAACTTGGCGCTGCCACTTCCTAGCTGTGTGATCTTGGGAAAGGTACTTCACCTCTCTGAGCCTCAGTTTTTCTCATTTGTAAAATGGGGATCCACCAGTGGCCCTGTACCGTTGTTAGACGGAATAAATGGGTAATTTACATAAACTGCAGGCAGAAGGCGGGTGGGATGGCTCTGGGTAAATTCAAGTGCTGGGTGAAGTGGGTGCCGGTGGGCCAAGGACAGGCCCAGGAAAAGAGCTGGGGAGGAATCTAGTGTTTATTAAGCACCTGCTGTGCACCAAACTCTGTGCATACTTTACAAATGTTATCACATTTAATCCCTTCAACGTTTTGCAGATGAGGGACTGAAGCCGGGAGAGGGGGAGTGCCACGCCCGAGGTCACAGGGTGTGGGTGACAGAGCCAGCGCTGAACCCAACTCTGGGTTCTGACTCCAAAGACTGTGCTCTTTGTACTAGACCCCGAAGACTTCTCTTCCTTTAGTCCTTCCAGAAACTCAAAACAGTCTCCCCTGGAAGACCGTCAGTAGAGGGAACGCTTGCATCTTCCTGTGTCTCTATTTCCTCCTTCCAGTAACCAGGGTTAAAATTAAGCTCACCGGGAACACCGTGCCTATGAAAGAACCCATTTCCTCAGACAAGTTTTTCCCATTTTGGTAAAGTGAGTACAAGAGGTGCTTCAAAGAACAGCTGGTAAGCCTGCACCCCTGGGAAGAAAAACAGACGAAAGGAAGGAAGGAAGGAGCTCCCGAACAGAGCAAGGGTTCTCTCCAGCTGGCCAAGCTGTGGCTGGTGGCTCTTTTCTACTCTCCGCCCTCCTATTTTTTCCCAGGTTTTCTACCTGGAACTACTGTATTCAGTTTGTAATTTGGGAGCGGAAGTGGCAAAGCTTGATAACAAAGAAAGAAAGCCACCAACTGCACCCCTGGGATGGTCCCACGTGTAACGGACCTTCAGGCATTTGTTTCCAGCCATCAAATTGATGGCTGTGGTTATAGTGTCTGAGTTCCTGCTTTTAAGGCACCACTGGGAGAAGATGTGTTTTTGAGTTGTTAGCTACCTGTTGAATGAATGAATGAATGAATGTCTCTTCAGGAAGCAGGGAAACTGTCCCTCCCTCCAGGCTCCCATCAACCCTTGTGGTTCTTGCCAGCCTTGAATTATAACTAGTTACACACAAGGTCATCTTCCCTAACTAGGCTGAGATCTTCTGGAAAGCCAGTTTCCTGGCATGAGGCCCTGTACACGCAACAGGTGCTCAGTAAATGATTCTGAAAGGACGGAAAGCTTCTATCTTCTTTTCACATAGCTACCCTCGAAGTGTTGGCATCCACAAATGGCTTGACAGAGTGGGAAGCATGCAGAGCTCACCCGAACTCTGCACCTCCCAGGATGAGGACCGAGGACACATTACCTTATAATAGGGAGGAGGGTGTCAGACTCGCCCGCAGTCAGAGCAGCCTCCAGGGACAGGGCCCCCAGGCTGGCCCGGCTGCCCTTCCGGGAAGACTCTCGGAACAAGCCAGCGCCAGGGTCCTCATCAGAGGAGTTGTCATCAAAGGAGCCCAGGATGAAGTTGGTCATTAGCTGCCTCTTGATGTGTGCCTGCTTCTCGTCTTCTTTGGAGGGGCTTGTGGCTTGCTGGCCCTGGGGCCTGGCTGGTGAGGACAGGTCATTGGTATCTGGGACCTCCAGTCCTTCTGTCCCTGTCGCATTGGCTGGGGAGGTGTCATTAGAGGAAAGGGGGTTTCTTGGGGGATTCTGGTCTGAGGGTGGCTGGGATATTCTTTGCTGACAGGCATCTTCTGGACCTTTGTGGGAGGCTGGCTCAGCCTGCTTAGAAGTCCTTGGCAGAGAGCTGCTGTCGCCGTTTTCCCGGGGTGGCTCCCCTGAGCCATCTGAGGTGGGAAAGGGCTCCTGGCTTGGGCTGAAGCTTACTTCCGATTTACTCTTGGTGACCGGCTTGGAGTCCATAATTTTCCCCCAGATTTTCAACCAGGAAAAGGTCAGGCAGGATAAAATCAGACAAGATAGAAAAAGAAGCAGGGTCATTCAGAAAATCTGTAAGGAGAAAAGGAGAGACATTTTAGGGTCTACATAATTGAGTTATGTCTCTCTCAAAGGAGCTAGTAGGACGAGAGGCATTTGGGTTTCCATGAATTCAGCTGAGAGAGCTGGAGGGGAGGAGCACAGGACAGAGCATGGAGAAAGGGTTCTCTTCCTGGCTCTGCCCATAACATGCTCTGTGGTCTGGGGCACGTTCCTTAACCCCTCTCAATCTCAGTTTCTTATCTCTAATTTAGGTATACTAACACACGCTCCCCGTAAATCATAAACATGCATGTGAGAGAGAACTGAAAGAGATCACGTATGTTAAAGGACTCTGTTACAGATCATAATATCCCAAAAATAGGAACCCAAACAAATGTCCATCAACAAATGAATGGATAAACAAAATATGGTCTATCCATAGAATGGAATATTATTCAGCCATAAAAGGAATGAAACACTGACATATACTACAACATAGATGGATATTGAAAACATTATGTTAAGTGAAACAAGCCAGTCACAAAAGATCACATACTGTATGCTTCCATATATATGATATACTCAGAAGAGGCAAATTCACAGAGCTAGAAAGATTGGTGGTTGCCTAGGGTAAGTGGGATGGGGGTGAGGGCTAAAGGGTACAAGGTTTCTGTTTGGAGTGACGAAAATGTCCTAAAATTGATGGTGGTGATGGTTGCAAAACTCTGTGAATATACTAAAAACTACTGAATTATATACTTTACATGAGTGAACTGTAAGGTATATGAACTATATCTCAATAAAGCTGATATCTTAAAAAAAAGACTCTTCACTATGTTCCAATTTGTAGATATAATGGGATTGTTGCTTCTGTCAACATCATCTTCATCACTATCATCATCATCATCATTGTATTCTTAGCATAATCATCATCATGGTCCTGGAAGGAGGAAGGGCACCTTGGCTTCTTTTCTCCACGGCGCTAACACACGTGACGTGGGGTATGCTCACAACTAGAACAAAGGCTCAACAAGACCAAGGGTCTAGAACAGTGCCTGGTATAGAGAGAGCTTCATGATGGACAAAAATTCAGTCTGTCAAATAAAGGAATTCAGATATTCTGATTTCGAACCCATGTCTCACCACGCTAACTCTGTCCTTTTAATGAGTACATCATTCTTATTTGAAGGAAATGTTGTTAAAAAGCAAACAAACAAAAATGCGACTTGAACGCACTGAAATTTTGGAACCAATTTTGCCACAGTTATATGCTGGAAGCATTAAAAAAGCAGAATCATAAAGCTCAAGCATGTCAATTTAGTATCTAAAAGGCTTTTTCTTTTTTGATTGCAACACAATGTTCTTAAAAGAAATGGAAAGGTTCTCAAGATTTCCCAGAATTACATGACCCAAGTACTTCTTTGCACATTTTGAGCAACAGAATTTGCTGAAATGTGGTCAAGGGTATTTTCTAAGTAATACACAGGGTCAGAAGGTTTCTCTTTTAAGGTCATCAAGTTTCTTTTGAAAGAAAAGTCAGTCAAAGGTGGTTCAACATCAATCAAGGTAACAAACCACACCAACAGAACAAAGTAAGAAACCATACAGTCACCTCAATTGACACAGAAAAAGCACCTGACAAAACTCAACAGCCTTTCGTGATAAAAAGTCCAGAAAACCAGGAATAGGTAGAAACTTCTACATAATAACGCACATTTATGAAAAACCCACAGCTAATCTATACTCAGTAGTGAAAGGCTGAATGCTTTCCCCCTAAGATCAGAGTAAGACAAGGGTGCCCACTTTCACCACTGCTATTCAACATTGTCCTGAACGTCCTAGACAGAGCAATTAGACAAGAAAAAGAAATAAACGGCATCCAAATTGGAAAGGAAGACATAAAATCATCTCTCTTCTCGGATGACATGATCCTATATAGAGAAAATCCCAAAGAATCAATACACACAAAAAAACTACTAGAGATAATAAACCAATTAAGCAAATTTTAAGATACAAGATCAACATGCAAAAAGCAATTGGGTTTCTATACATCAGCCATAAACAATCTGAAAAGGAAATTAAGAAAGTAATTCCATTTACAATAGCATCCCTAAGAATAAAATACCCAGGAATAAATTTAACCAAGGAGGTGAAAGACCTATACACTGAAAACTACAAAACATTGCCGAAAGAAATTAAAGATGACCTGAATAAATGGAAGGACATCCCATGCTCATGGACTAGAAGACTTATTACAGTCGCCCACCACTTGACGTTTCAGTCAACAACAGACAGCATGCACGACAGTGGTCCCGTAAGATTAGTATTATATGGCCTAGTTGTGTAGTGGGCTGTATCATCCAGGTTTGTGTGAGTGCTTCTAGGATGTTTGCACAATGACAAAATCGCCTAATGATGCATTTCTCAGAACGTCTCCCCATTGTTAAGTGACACATGACTCTATTGTTCAAATGGCCATACTACCCAAAGCGATGTATCAATTCATATCAAACTGCAAGGGGTCCAAAATAGCCAGAACGGTATTTAAAAAGAACAAACTTGGAGGACTCATACATCCCAATTTCAAAACTTACCACAAAACTATAGTCAAAACAGAGTGGTAGTGGCATAAAGATAGACATACAGACCAATGGGATAGAATTGAGAGTCCAAAAATAACCCCATACATCTATGGCCGATTGATTTTTGTCAAAGGTATCAAGACCGTTCAGTGGGGGAAAGCAGTCTCTTTAACGTATGTTCTGGGACAACCGATTTCCACATGCCAAAGAATGAAGTTGGACCCCCAACTCATACCATATACAAAAATTAACTCAAAATGGATCAATGACCTAAAGAGAAGAGCTAAAACCATAAAACTCTTAGAAGAAAACACGGGGGTAAATCTTCATAACCTGGATGTTGGCAAGATTCTTAGATATGATACCAAAAGCGCAAGCAACAAAAGAAAAAACAGATTGGACTTTACCAAAATTAAAAGTTCTTTGTGCACCAAGGGGCATTATCAAGAAAGTGAAAAGATAGCCTACAGAATGGGAGAAAATATCTGCAAATCATATATCTGACATGGGTTTAGTATCCAGAATATATACAGAACTCTTACAACTCAACAACTCATTTAAAAATGAGCAAAGTGCTTGAACAGACATTTCTCCAAAGACGACAAATAGCCAACAGCTCGTGAAAAGATGCTTCCTTAGTCATCATGGAAATGAAATCAAAACTCCAAAGTACCACTTCACACCCACTAGGATGACTATAATCAAAAAGAGAGAGAAGGAAAGACATAGGAAGGGAGAGAGGGAGAGAGAAAGGAGGGAGGAAAGGAAGGGAAGGAGGGAAGGAAGGAAGGAAGGAGGGAAGGAAGGAGGGA